>NC_047105.1:133211111-133464987 GCF_902500255.1 Thalassophryne amazonica
TTTATTCTGCCTTACAGAAACCTGGTTACAGCAGGATGAATATGTTAATTTAAATGAGTCAACACCCCCGAGTCACACTAACTGCCAGAATGCTCGTAGCACGGGCCGAGGTGGAGGATTAGCAGCAATCTTCCATTCCAGCTTATTAATTAATCAAAAACCTAGACAGAGCTTTAATTAATTTGAAAGCTTGACTCTTAGTCTTGTCCATCCAAATTGTAAGTCCCAAAAACCAGTTTTATTTGTTATTATCTATCGTCCACCTGGTCGTTACTGTGAGTTTCTCTGTGAATTTTCAGACCTTTTGTCTGACTTAGTGCTTAGCTCAGATAACATAATTATAGTGGGCGATTTTAACATCCACACAGATGCTGAGAATGACAGCCTCAACACTGCATTTAATCTATTATTAGACTCTATTGGCTTTGCTCAAAAAGTAAATGAGTCCACCCACCACTTTAATCATACCTTAGATCTTGTTCTGACTTATGGTATGGAAATTGAAGACTTAACAGTATTCCCTGAAAACTCCCTTCTGTCTGATCATTTCTTAATAACATTTACATTTACTCTGATGGACTACCCAGCAGTGGGGAATAAGTTTCATTACACTAGAAGTCTTTCAGAAAGCTCTGTAACTAGGTTTAAGGATATGATTCCTTCATGTTCTCTAATGCCATATACCAACACAGTGCAGAGTAGCTACCTAAACTCTGTAAGTGAGATAGAGTATCTCGTCAATAGTTTTACATCCTCACTGAAGACTACTTTGGTTGCTGTAGCTCCTCTGAAAAAGAGAGCTTTAAATCAGAAGTGCCTGACTCTGTGGTATAACTCACAAACTCGCAGCTTAAAGCAGATAACCTGTAAGTGGGAGAGGAAATGGCGTCTCACTAATTTAGAAGATCTTCACTTAGCCTGGAAAAAGAGTCTGTTGCTTTATAAAAAAGCCCTCCGTAAAGCTAGGACCCCAGGTTTCTTTTCAGCACTGTAGCCAGGCTGACAAAGAGTCAGAGCTCTATTGAGCTGAGTATTCCTTTAACTTTAACTAGTAATGACTTCATGACTTTCTTTGCTAATAAAATTTTAACTATTAGAGAAAAAATTACTCATAACCATCCCAAAGACGTATCGTTATCTTTGGCTGCTTTCAGTGATGCCGGTATTTGGTTAGACTCTTTCTCTCCGATTGTTCTGTCTGAGTTATTTTCATCAGTTACTTCCTCCAAACCATCAACATGTCTATTAGACCCCATTCCTACCAGGCTGCTCAAGGAAGCCCTACCATTAATTAATGCTTCGATCTTAAATATGATCAATCTATCTTTATTAGTTGGCTATGTACCACAGGCTTTTAAGGTGGCAGTAATTAAACCATTACTTAAAAAGCCATCACTTGACCCAGCTATCTTAGCTAATTATAGGCCAATCTCCAACCTTCCTTTTCTCTCAGAAATTCTTGAAAGGGTAGTTGTAAAACAGCTAACTGATCATCTGCAGAGGAATGGTCTATTTGAAGAGTTTCAGTCAGGTTTTAGAATTCATCATAATACAGAAACAGCATTAGTGAAGGTTACAAATGATCTTCTTATGGCCTCAGACAGTGGACTCATCTCTGTGCTTGTTCTGTTAGACCTCAGTGCTGCTTTTGATACTGTTGACCATGAAATTTTATTACAGAGATTAGAGCATGCCATAGGTATTAAAGGCACTGCACTGCAGTGGTTTGAATCATATTTATCTAATAGATTACAATTTGTTCATGTAAATGGGGAATCTTCTTCACAGACTAAGGTTAATTATGGAGTTCCACAAGGTTCTGTGCTAGGACCAATTTTATTCACTTTATACATGTTTCCCTTAGGCAGTATTATTAGACGGCATTGCTTAAATTTTCATTGCTACGCAGATGATACCCAGCTTTATCTATCCATGAAGCCAGAGGACACACACCAATTAGCTAAACTGCAGGATTGTCTTACAGACATAAAGACATGGATGACCTCTAATTTCCTGCTTTTAAACTCAGATAAAACTGAAGTTATTGTACTTGGACCCACAAATCTTAGAAACATGGTGTCTAACCAGATCCTTACTCTGGATGGCATTACCCTGACCTCTAGTAATACTGTGAGAAATCTTGGAGTCATTTTTGATCAGGATATGTCATTCAATGCGCATATTAAACAAATATGTAGGACTGCTTTTTTGCATTTGCGCAATATCTCTAAAATTAGAAAGGTCTTGTCTCAGAGTGATGCTGAAAAAGGTTTTGAATAAGGTTTTGAATAATCAGGTCCCATCTTATCTTAGGGACCTCGTAGTACCATATCACCCCAATAGAGCGCTTCGCTCTCAGACTGCAGGCTTACTTGTAGTTCCTAGGGTTTGTACGAGTAGAATGGGAGGCAGAGCCTTCAGCTTTCAGGCTCCTCTCCTGTGGACTCAGCTCCCAATTCAGATCAGGGAGACAGACACCCTCTCTACTTTTAAGATTAGGCTTAAAATGTTCCTTTTTGCTAAAGCTTATAGTTAGGGCTGGATCAGGTGACCCTGAACCATCCCTTAGTTATGCTGCTATAGACTTAGACTGCTGGGGGGTTCCCATGATGCACTGAGTGTTTCTTTCTCTTTTTGCTCTGTATGCACCACGCTGCATTTAATCATTAGTGATTGATCTCTGCTCCCCTCCACAGCATGTCTTTTTCCTGGTTCTCTCCCTCAGCCCCAACCAGTCCCAGCAGAAGACTGCCCCTCCCTGAGCCTGGTTCTGCTGGAGGTTTCTTCCTGTTAAAAGGGAGTTTTTCTTTCCCACTGTTGCCAAGTGCTTGCTCACAGGGGGTCGTTTTGACCGTTGTGGTTTTTCCGTAGTTATTGTATGGCCTTGCCTTACAATATAAGGCGCCTTGGGGCAACTGTTTGTTGTGATTTGGCGCTATATAAATAAAATTGATTTGATTTTGCTCTTTGCACAGATTCCAGCCTTTTGATCACAGTCCTGTTTTGTTTAGCCGTCTTCTGCTCTGTATTCCTCGACCACAACTTTTGCCTCATCCCTGACTACTGTGTTTGCTTGTGCCTTTGACCCCTGCTGAACTATGACTGCGTTTTTGCCTGATCCTCTTTGTACCTCCTGTTTGTAAGAGGGAATACTTCCGCTTCCGGTGAGGACGTGCTGCTGTGGCGCTCGCATATTGCGGTGAATGACTTTGGCAAATTTCAGTGTTATCTCTGGTGATTGAGAGATCAAAACGATATATTGACACCGCTAAAAGAACTCTTTTGTTGTTGTCTAATCTAAGTTGCGGGGCTATCTGCTACGAATGTATAGATGTATAGCCACTTATGGGCTAACTGATGCTAGCATTTGTTGGCTCTATCTGTTTGATGCCATAGTGTTGGAAAGGCAAACATTTAACAGAAAAGCAAGAACATGCCGAAGACAGACGATATGGAGGAAATTAAGCGATTGCTAAACTTCATGCTGGAGAGTTGGCCAAGTTGACATCTCAACAGGAGCGTTTGCTCAAACTTGTGGATGAAGTAGCGACGCTGAAAACTATGATGAATGAAAAGGACAAACGGATTGCTTTCCTGGAGGTGCGAGTTGACGACCTAGAGCAGTACACTAGGAGGGAGGACCTGGTGATTACTGGGCTCGAGACTCGACACCAAACCTACGCCAGGGTGACAGCAAACGCGGAGACAACAGCGGATGCTCCGTGGGAGGAGCTACTGTCGCTGGAACAACAGGTGGTGGACTTTTTGAACAGTAAAAACATAAACATTCGTAAGGAGGACTTATCCGTTTGCCACACTTTACCCAGAAAGTCAGAGAAAATGAGACCTGCTATTGTAATGCGTTTCATCAGCAGGAACACAAGGAGCAATGTCCTAATGCATGCCAAGAATCTGAAGGGCACAAATGTGTTTATAAACGAACATCTTACAAAGAGGAATGGAGACATTGCAAGGGAAGCAAGACTGTTGAGAAAACAGAGGATTATTACTGGAACATGGACAAGGAATGGAAATGTATGGATCAGAGACCAAAATGGAGCAGCCAGGATGATTAAGGACTTGAAAGAACTTGAAGTATAAGACTGGTCATTGATGGAGGAAATCTACAGCTGTGAAGGGCTGACAACATAGATTAAAGGACAACAGGTTGGATACACATCTTTACAGACATACACTGAATTATGGACACATGTGTTGACATAGACAATGATAAAATTTATGATATGGAAACTGATTTTGTATGTAATTTATTAACACCTGGTGAATGCAATTATTTTACAGTACAACAGTTTAATGCTAAAACTGACAAGGTATCTGTTAAAGCTCTATCCATTATACACTTTAATAGTCAAAGTTTAAAATGCAAATTAGGAAAAATTAAAGAGTTCTTCAGTGATTTAAAACAACATTTTAAAGTGATTGCTATAACAGAAACTTGGCTAAAGAACACAGATATTAATAAAGTACAGATTGAAGGTTACAACATGTTTAATATAAACAGGATTGGGAAAAAAAAGGAGGGGGCATAGCTCTCTATGTAGATAAAAATCTAAAATGTAAAGTTGTTGAACAGAAAACTGTAACTCTGCCTGACTTGATGAAAATGCTTACTATAGAGATTATTAACGATATAGGAAAAAACATATTAATTAGCTATGTATATAGACCGCCTGGGTTAGGTGTTGACATGTTTACTGATAAAATTATTGAAATGTTTGAGTATACAAATAAATCACTAATTTTATGTGGTGATTTCAACATAGACCTGGGGCACACTGCAGCTACAAACGAGTTCAGGAAGACTATGGAAACTGCAGGTTTATGCCCTATGATAACCAAACCAACCAGGATCACTACTTATAGTACTACTATCATTGACAATATATATACAAATATACAGGGTGAAATAATCAGTGGTATCTTCATGACAGATGTGAGTGATCATCTCCCAGTTTTTATTATATATGAAAAATTGCGTCTTAATATTGTGAAAGAGGAAACCGATTTTCACAAGTGATAAATCCAGTAAGGCTTTGGAGGCCTTCAGAGAAGATTTGAAAAGACAAAACTGGGATCAGGTATACACGAATGATGTAAATGATGCTTATAATAAATTTATGTCAATATTCATTAGCTTGTATGAAAAAATTGCAAAATAGTAAAAATTTATGCTCAGTGTGAGAAAAATGCTTTTAAAAACCCATGGATGACAAATGGACTGAGGAATGCTTGTAAGAAGAAAAATTATCTTTACAGAGTGTTTCTTACACTGAGAACAAAAGACGCTGAAAGTAGATATAAAAAATATAAAAATAAACTTGTATCAATCATAAGAAGACAACAAAAGGATTATAATACCAAATTATTAGATGATAATAAAAATAGTAAAAAATACATGGAGTGTAAATAAAATCATGCAAAAAGGTAAGGTTAAACCTGATTTTCCACACTTTTCTATGAAGAATAATGTGGATATTTTTGAAAAAGATGCAATTGCTAATGAATTTAATGATTACTTTGTGAATATTGGTCCGAATTTATCACAAAATATTCCTAATGAAAACAATGATTATAGAGTCATCCCTGTTAACATAAATAGTATTTTTCTCAAGAATGTTCAAACTAATGAAATTTTGACAATTGTACATAAATTCTCAAGCAAAAAATCAAATGATTATACAGATATCAATATGTTATTAGTAAAACAAATTATAGATGTCATTATTGAACCTTTCACATATATTTGTAATTTGTCACTCACTTCAGGAGTATTTCCTGATCATATGAAAATAGCTAAAATTATTCCACTTTACAAAAAGGGAAACAAGAATGAATTTACACACTACAGACCCATAGCTTTACTTCCACAGTTTTAAAAAATTTTAGAAAAGATATTTTTGAACAGATTGAATACATTTATTGATAAATATAAAATTCTAAGTAACTGTCAACATGGATTTCATACTAATCATTCAACAGCTACAGCAGTAATGGAACTGGCTGAAGAGATCACTAATGCCATGGATAAAAAACAATTTGTAGTTAGTGTCTTTGTAGACCTACAAAAAGCATTCGATACTCTAGACCATGAGATATTATTGCAAAAACTACATAAATAGGGCATAAGAGGTATAGCACATCAGTGGGTCACAAGTTATTTAAAAGACAGAAGTCAGTTTGTTGCAATCAACAACAATCATTCTAAAAGTGGTAGAGTAGCTTGCGGGGTACCCCAAGAATCTGTCCTTGGACCAGTACTTTTTCTTCTTTATGTGAATGACATTGTGTCTGTTTCTCATTTATTTAAATGCATCTTGTTTGCTGATGATACCACTTTATTTTACGCTGAAGAAAACTTAAATAAGGTTTTGCAAACTGTAGAGATTGAGTTTCAAAAAGTTATGAAATGGTTCTATGTTAATAGATTATCTTTGAATATTAGTAAGACTAAATTTATGATTTTTAGTTGTAAACGAAAAGACATAAATGCATCTTTGGTTATAGGAGGATCAGCAATTGAAAGGACACATGAGACCAAGTTTTTAGGTGTTATGATCGACGAACAGTTGACATGGAAACCCCACGTATGTCAAAACAAAGGTATCACAAACTATAGCAGTGTTACATAAGGTTAAATATTTTCTTAATAAAAGTGCTTTGTTTCTGTTATATAATTCACTGATTTTACCATATTTCAATTATTGTGTTGAAGTCAATCAATCAATCATTTTTTTTTTTTTATATAGCGCCAAATCACAACAAACAGTTGCCCCAAGGCGCTTTATAAAGCGCCTTGGGGCAAAAACATATATTGATTCAATTTTTCTTTTACAGAAACGTGTCATTCAAGTCGTTACTGGAAGTGGATTCAGGGCCCACACTAAGTCAATATTTATGCAATTACAAACACTAAAATTTAATGAATTGGTTGAATATAATTTACTCAAAACCATGTATAAAGCTCACCAAAAAGTGTTACCAGTTAACTTGCAAAACAGGTTTAAAAAGAGAGAGAGCAGATACAAATTAAGAGGAGATGAAGTTTTTCAAAATTAAAATTTAGAACAAAATCGAAAGAAAGATGTGTATATCAATTCAAGGAGTTGATTTATGGAACAGCCTTGATGGTAGTATAAAAACTTCCAGGTCCATTCATATGTTCAAGAAAAGTGTGAAAGAATTTTTATTGAACAGATATGTTACTAATGTATACCAGAGAAGCTCTGTGTTATTGATTGAATGTTTTGAAGTATAACTGTGTTTAGCAGCACAACCTAACTGGAACAGTTACTGTTTATTTAGATAAGGGGCAGACATTATAAGCTTTTGCTTCTTTCTGTCCCCTTTCATTCATGATATTTGAATTGAATGAAAGAAAATAATAAATAATAATAAAATAATAATAATAACCTCCACTCTGCTGCTTGATTGCCTAAGCACAGAACCTAAACCTGGAATAAAGACAATGATTTCTTATACACCAAAGCCATGTTTAGGAGTCTGCATTGCACCCGTCGTGACACCCGTGTTGTGTTCAGGGTCACCACAGTGGATACAGCCAGATCCACATTGGTCGGTGGCACAAGTTTTACGCCGGATGCCCTACCTGACGCAACTCCATTTTTACCTGGAGAACACACACAGCTGCTGCCGTTCCAAAGAGGTCTCCCATCCAAGTACCAAATGACATAATAACTCATGAGATAATCAGTGGTCATGAAGCTATTGTTTTTCTTTGGATGACCAAAAGGGGGAGAAAACTATAATAAGGTTTTATATATGTCTCTCTCTATATATAATGTATATTTTTTGCCAAAAAAATTTGAATTAATTACTTTATTCTTTTGGTGTGTGTGTGTGTGTGTGTGTGTGCGTGCGTGCATGGTTATAAATACGGTGGTCACCAAGCAAAAAGTTTGGGAACCACTCTCCTAACCCAGTGGCCTAACCCGGCGTCGGGTCATTTTTGCTGGTTGAACTCAGGCCCGTTCCCAGTGCAGAGAATCAGCCTGACTGGAAAATTTTTCAGACAGCTCTTCACCACTGACAGCAGTTTTCAACATTTCAGCTGCTATGAGCAGTGATATGCAGTAGCTAATCCTGAAATTAAAAGAAGAAGAAGGAAAAAACAGCTGCAGATGTGCAGGCACCAAACCTGATGACTGATATGGATGTTCTGGGCATAAATGTATTTCTTATGGGCTCTTTTTGTTTCTTTTTGTTTCTTTTTCTTCTTTGGCTCACCGACATTGTCCCCAATAAACAAAGACATAAAACAAACCACCGAGTGCTGTTTCACTGTCACCACGAGAGGTTGCATCAAGCCTGACTGGTCCTTTGTGTTCTTGCGTCTCTGTTGCACTTAACTTGCTGAAGGAACTGGATTATTGTCTGCCAGTGTTCATAATGAGTTATTCATTGAAAAGCTGTTTTGCTGTTGATCTGCACCTGCTGACTTCACATGAGCTCATTTCAGCTGCTCAAACTTACTGAATCGCTTGGACTTTGTCAACTTGCATTACTGGGTTTGAGTGCATGTTGTAAAAATATAACTCAATACTAAAATACCCTCGGCCGTATGAGCGTTGTCTTCTTTCTAATTTGCAGTTGTTTAATTGGTATCCCAGAGCTGTCACCCCCCCCCCCAAAAAAAAACCCCCAGCAAATTTGCATGATTCATAGCATAAAAATAGGAAACAGAATGTGACTTTTTGATCTCTTAAAATAGGTCAAGGTTAACCATCTTTGAACTTGTCCAAGGTCTGTGTCCCAAGAATGTTTCCTGTGAATTTGAAGACTCTGGCAGGAATAGGACTGGACCTATGCTGAGCATGGACAGACAGACAGACGGATGGACAGACAGATGGACGGACAGACGCAAAGCCTTCACAATACCCAATGGCTATATTTTGTTGGCCTCGGCTAATAAAGCACTACTATGAACTTTTTGCCATTCACATCTTTTACTTATGTTTAAGTATTTAATAATAAATCCCTTTTTCTTTTATTCATATTGACTGCAGTGAAGCTGATGTGTTTGTTTCCTTTTGTGCTGCAGGTATTTGTGCTTTCACTTCCCATAGAGGCACCACATTAATCCAGTATGATTATGATGGCTCCCATGACATCTCAAGGGGTGTCTAAACAATTCAAATTACCAGACTGTAAATGTATCAGGCTTTTATTCAACATTAATACTGAGCTGGGGGAAACATTGCACTCCAAGTTCTCTAATTACAATGCAGCAAATGTATTATTTCCTCCCCATGTGGGATTGCTTTCATCTTTCCATTAAGATGCACATTTTGTTTGGATACTCAAATTACAAAGTCCATATTAAATGTGACTGCAAAAGGCATTGATCATTGCCCAATAGCTGCACACCGACTTTGATTTAATTTGCACTTCCATTAATATCTATGAGACATCCGATTGTCATCTTGGGCATATTGATGGTATTGTAAGCCCTGCCTTCATATAATTTTCCCCAGCGGCAATGAGGAAATGTTACACAGAATTAGGCCGAGAAGCAGGCTCAGTGGACCCGGCACTGCAGTCAGAAATTCATTACCCTAATAAATGGGGAGGGGGGATAGAATCTTAAGAGAAAATTCTCTCACCACAAAAACACAAAAAGGTCTGAATTTGACCTGAAAGTGGATGACTATAATGGAGGTGCTTCTCAATACAGCTCCTCACGATCCCACATCTTCATGGGACCACATGAAGGCTTAAAAACGCGTGTGATGATTCCATAGAAGAGTGACTACTTACTGCCTGTCTGTCATCAAGCTGAACTGTAGGAATGTGTGTGATTTACTCTTTTAGAATATTAAAGTCACACTGATGTGCGCTGCTTGAGTTCATTGCTGTTTGCATCAGATACAAAAATGAATTGCAAAATTCCTGTATATACTCAAATATTTTTGATAAGATCGAGCACTTTGGAGGAACTGAATCAAATGATAAATGTGATTGTTATTGGCCGGCTCACTCCATCACTTAAAGCCAGATGCTGATGTTGGGATCGTAATTGTTGGGAAAGTGACATTAAATATCGGTGTGTTTTAAGCATCAACTGATGAAACAGCGTTCATTAGCAAAAGAGTTGTGTTTGTGTGTTGATACATTTATGCATCCACTGTATCATACACTCTAAAAAAGGAACTGCTGTCTCAATGAGAAAAACTGATGTAACAATTTGCTTAGATTTGTTAAAGTTATTTCAACTTTCAACTGAGTTAATGCCACAAGAATTCTCTAGTTAAGTTGAAATACCTTGAAAACAATCTATGCAAATTGTTACATCACTTTGCTCGTTGAGACAGCGGTTCATTTATTAGAGTGCAGAAATGTTATGTATGCAGGAGACACCACAGAGCAGGTGGATGTGTCGTGGAACACACAGCACGCACTGACTGTCTCTCACACTCTGTCTCTCTCTGTCGTATTCTGTCTCTCTCACATTAAATAAAAACATATTAGGGGGTATAGGGGAGCACTTCCCTCAGGTCACTACACAGCAAAATCACCAGTGTTAACACTGACAATGTGAAAGGTAATATATATAAAAGTGTTCATATGTACGGAAGCATATTGCATTCACTTGATAAATTTAGGGATTTTTTTTTACAGGCTACTGAGAGCCCCATTTCCACAGAGTGGTTCGGGTCGGTGCTGCACGGTGTTTTCAGTGTCAGAACGGTTCATTCTGGGCGGCAGAACCCTTTTGATTGGCAGGTTGAACACTTATATAGACAAGCACGCACAGTGTCTGCTGCTTCTCCACTTGACACGGAGGCAAAACTGACTATTTTCACATTATTTTGGGAGGAGGCCCCGGGGAAGACCCAGGACACGCTGGAGGGACTACATCTCTCGGCTGGCTTGGGAACACCTTGGGGTTCCCCCGGAGGAGCTGGGGGAGGTGTGTGTGGATCGGGAGGTCTGGGCGGCTTTGCTTGAGCTGCTGCCCCTGCGACCCGACTCCGGATAAAGCGGAAGAAAATGGATGGATGGATGGATGGATTTTGTTGTTTTGTGGATCATGGGATAATTTCATCGCATGCAGACTGAGGAGTTATGAGCAGATGAGGGACTGCGAGTCTCTCAACATGCAGCACAAAGCTTCCAGCGGTGGAACAAGAGGAGACCCCATTAACAGCAGACACTTGATCCATCAGTTGCAATTAACAAGTTACAGCCAGTGCTTTAACCTGGTACCAAACTGCCATGTGACAAATTGACTTTTCTTCAGCCAGGACATAAGGAATTAACTCATTTTCAGATGTCGTTTTGTAAAGGTGGATCAGTTTTCATCAGATTGAAGATGATTTCACTGAAACGGACCCCAAAGACTATATTATTTACTCCTTGTGAGAAAGGTTTTAATATTTAATAATAATGTGTTATGCTACTAATGTACAGTACACTAACTGTGTTCAAGAGGGAAACAAGATTTTTTTTTAAATTAGCTGATGTTTTCAGTTCCTCATGTCATTTTTCAGATTTGAAATGTATGTACCTGTTTCTAGGGCAGCACAGTGGCTTAGTGGTTAGCACTGTTGCCTCACAGCGAGAAGGACATGGGTTCACTTCCTGCCTGTGGCCTTTCTGTGTTGAGTTTGCAAGTTCTCCCCGTGTTTGCGTGGGTTTCCTCCGGGTGCTCCGGTTTCCTCCACACTTCCTCATCACTTTTTTCTGATGTCACAGATAGTAAAACAAACTTTTTAAATCAGTCAGTTATGACCAAAGAGCTGAACCCCCCCCCCCCCCCAAAAAAAAACAGGTTATCATCTCCACCTGCATGCTGGAATTGCCTGCATTAATTATTTATTTATTTTTATAATCACCATTCTGTGTTCTGAACTCTGCCAATATCATCACTGTTGTCAGACTGAAGGTTTACCTCCAAGTTTACCTCCAATAAGGCTCAAAACCGTAAGGCTGTGTCCCCACAGCTTCTTCAGAAACACCTTCAGATTGGACTTAAAAAAAAGGCTCCACACTAGAAAAAAAAACAAACATCCAAAAACAGTTCGACCTTTGCTGTGTTTACAGTTGATTTGGGCTTGAGTCAGCAGACGCCGTTCTGGTGATGATGTAGCAACAATATGGCCACGGCTGAGGGAAGAAATAGAGCGCAGGCTTCAGACAGCTGTACTTTATCCTTCACCTGCACACTTATCAACTTTTATTGTTCAGGGTTTTTTAAAACATGAACATTTCATCATTTTTAGTGATTATTTGCACACATTTTTGGTGTCACGTACACTTTAAGGACGTTGCCCAAGGGCCCTTGGTGATTTTCCGGTCAGGCTGGGATTTGAACTAAAGATCCTCTGGTCTCAAGCCCAACACTTAACCACTAGACCATCACCTCCCCTACATTTGTCATGAAAAATGTCCTCCTTCATTACACTGGGTTATACACTTGTCGCTACTTTTTTTTTTTTTTTACCATAATTTATTTTAGTTTTGCAATTTTTTGCACTTAGACAACCTCTCATACAATGACATTCCATCTGAGAGCCTAGAATGAACCGTGGATGACTTCTCCACACTTGACACAGCAGACAAAGACAAAACTCCTGCGTTGACTACAGAGGAACATGTCACTGTTTGCCTTGAAATGATGATAAATAATTGTCATATTATGCACTGCCTACTTTTTCTGGCCCAAATGGCGGAAGTTAGCTAAGTCTTGGCAAGCTGACAAAAACTAATGTATCACTAATGTAACTAATGTAACGTAACTAAACCAGTTTTATTTGTTATTATCTATCGTCCACCTGGTCGTTACTGTGAGTTTCTCTGTGAATTTTCAGACCTTTTGTCTGACTTAGTGCTTAGCTCAGATGAGATAATTATAGTGGGCGATTTTAACATCCACACAGATGCTGAGAATGACAGCCTCAACCCTGCATTTAATCTATTATTAGACTCAATTGGCTTTGCTCAAAATGTAAATAAGTCCACCCACCACTTTAATCATATCTTAGATCTTGTTCTGACTTATGGTATGGAAATTGAAGACTTAACAGTATTCCCTGAAAACTCCCTTCTGTCTGATCATTTCTTAATAACATTTACATTTACTCTGATGGACTACCCAGCAGTGGGGAATAAGTTTCATTACACTAGAAGTCTTTCAGAAAGCGCTGTAACTAGGTTTAAGAATATGATTCCTTCTTTATGTTCTCTAATGTCATATACCAACACAGTGCAGAGTAGCTACCTAATCTCTGTGAGATAGAGTATCTCTTCAATAGTTTTACATCCTCATTGAAGACAACTTTGGATGCTGTAGCTCCTCTGAAAAAGAGAGCTTTAAATCAGAAGTGCCTGACTCCGTGGTATAACTCACAAACTCGCAGCTTAAAGCAGATAACCCGTAAGTTGGAGAGGAAATGGCGTCTCACTAATTTAGAAGATCTTCACTTAGCCTGGAAAAAGAGTCTGTTGCTTTCTAAAAAAGCCCTCCGTAAAGCTAGGACATTTTACTACTCATCACTAATTGAAGAAAATAAGAACAACCCCAGGTTTCTTTTCAGCACTGTAGCCAGGCTGACAAAGAGTCAGAGCTCTATTGAGCCGAGTATTCCTTTAAGTTTAACTAGTAATGACTTCATGACTTTCTTTGCTAATAAAATTTTAACTATTAGAGAAAAAATTACTCATAACCATCCCAAAGACGTATCATTATCTTTGGCTGCTTTCAGTGATGCCGGTATTTGGTTAGACTCTTTCTCTCCGATTGTTCTGTCTGAGTTATTTTCATTAGTTACTTCCTCCAAACCATCAACATGTCTATTAGACCCCATTCCTACCAGGCTGCTCAAGGAAGCCCTACCATTAATTAATGCTTCGATCTTAAATATGATCAATCTACACTCAACAAAAATATAAACGCAACACTTTTGTTTTTGCTCCCATTTTGTATGAGATGAACTCAAAGATCTAAAACTTTTTCCACATACACAATATCACCATTTCCCTCAAATATTGTTCACAAACCAGTCTAAATCTGTGATAGTGAGCACTTCTCCTTTGCTGAGATAATCCATCCCACCTCACAGGTGTGCCATATCAAGATGCTGATTAGACACCATGATTAGTGCACAGGTGTGCCTTAGACTGCCCACAATAAAAGGCCACTCTGAAAGGTGCAGTTTTATCACACAGCACAATGCCACAGATGTCGCAAGATTTGAGGGAGCGTGCAATTGGCATGCTGACAGCAGGAATGTCAACCAGAGCTGTTGCTCGTGTATTGAATGTTCATTTCTCTACCATAAGCCATCTCCAAAGGCGTTTCAGAGAATTTGGCAGTACATCCAACCAGCCTCACAACTGCAGACCACGTGTAACCACACCAGCCCAGGACCTCCACATCCAGCATGTTCACCTCCAAGATCGTCTGAGACCAGCCACTCGGACAGCTGCTGAAACAATCGGTTTGCATAACCAAAGAATTTCTGCACAAACTGTCAGAAACCGTCTCAGGGAAGTTCATCTGCATGCTCGTCGTCCTCATCGGGGTCTCGACCTGACTCCAGTTCGTCATCGCAACTTCGCACAGCCTTTGAAGAGGAGTGGACCAACATTCCACAGGCCACAATTGACAACCTGATCAACTCTATGCGAAGGAGATGTGTTGCACTGCATGAGGCAAATGGTGGTCACACCAGATACTGACTGGTATCACCCCCCAATAAAACAAAACTGCACCTTTCAGAGTGGCCTTTTATTGTGGACAGTCTAAGGCACACCTGTGAGGTGGGATGGATTATCTCAGCAAAGGAGAAGTGCTCACTATCACAGATTTAGACTGGTTTGTGAACAATATTTGAGAGAAATGGTGATACTGTGTATGTGGAAAAAGTTTTAGATCTTTGAGTTCATCTCATACAAAATGGGAGCAAAACCAAAAGTGTTGCGTTTATATTTTTGTTGAGTATATCTTTATTAGTTGGCTATGTACCACAGGCTTTTAAGGTGGCAGTAATTAAACCATTACTTAAAAAGCCATCACTTGACCCAGCTATCTTAGCTAATTATAGGCCAATCTCCAACCTTCCTTTTCTCTCAAAAATTCTTGAAAGGGTAGTTGTAAAACAGCTAACTGATCATCTGCAGAGGAATGGTCTATTTGAAGAGTTTCAGTCAGGTTTTAGATTTCATCATAGTACAGAAACAGCATTAGTGAAGGTTACAAATGATCTTCTTATGGCCTCAGACAGTGGACTCATCTCTGTGCTTGTTCTGTTAGACCTCAGTGCTGCTTTTGATACTGTTGACCATAAAATTTTATTACAGAGATTAGAGCATGCCATAGGTATTAAAGGCACTGCGCTGCGGTGGTTTGATTCATATTTATCTAATAGATTACAATTTGTTCATGTAAATAGGGAATCTTCTTCACAGACTAAGGTTAATTATGGAGTTCCACCAGGTTCTGTGCTAGGACCAATTTTATTCACTTTATACATGCTTCCCTTAGGCAGTATTATTAGACGGCATTGCTTAAATTTTCATTGTTACGCAGATGATACCCAGCTTTATCTATCCATGAAGCCAGAGGACACACACCAATTAGCTAAACTGCAGGATTGTCTTACAGACATAAAGACATGGATGACCTCTAATTTCCTGCTTTTAAACGCAGATAAAACTGAAGTTATTGTACTTGGCCCCACAAATCTTAGAAACATGGTGTCTAACCAGATACTTACTCTGGGTGGCATTACCCTGACCTCTAGTAATACTGTGAGAAATCTTGGAGTCATTTTTGATCAGGATATGTCATTCAATGCGCATATTAAACAAATATGTAGGACTGCTTTTTTGCATTTACGCAATATCTCTAAAATTAGAAAGGTCTTGTCTCAGAGTGATGCTGAAAAACTAATTCATGCATTTATTTCCTCTAGGCTGGACTATTGTAATTCATTATTATCAGGTTGTCTTAAAAGTTCCCTGAAAAGCCTTCAGTTAATTCAAAATGCTGCAGCTAGCGTACTAACGGGGACTAGAAGGAGAGAGCATATCTCTCCCACATTGGCCTCTCTTCATTGGCTTCCTGTTAATTCTAGAATAGAATTTAAAATTCTTCTTCTTACTTATAAGGTTTTGAATAATCAGGTCCCATCTTATCTTAGGGACCTCATAGTACCATATCACCCCAATAGAGCGCTTCGCTCTCAGACTGCAGGCTTACTTGTAGTTCCTAGGGTTTGTAAGAGTAGAATGGGAGGCAGAGCCTTCAGCTTTCAGGCTCCTCTCCTGTGGAACCAGCTCCCAATTCAGATCAGGGAGACAGACACCCTCTCTACTTTTAAGATTAGGCTTAAAACTTTCCTTTTTGCTAAAGCTTATAGTTAGGGCTGGATCAGGTGACCCTGAACCATCCCTTAGTTATGCTGCTATAGACTTAGACTGCTGGGGGGTTCCCATGATGCACTGAGTGTTTCTTTCTCTTTTTGCTCTGTATGCACCACTCTGCATTTAATCATTAGTGATTGATCTCTGCTCCCCTCCACAGCATGTCTTTTTCCTGGTTCTCTCCCTCAGCCCCAACCAGTCCCAGCAGAAGACTGCCCCTCCCTGAGCCTGGTTCTGCTGGAGGTTTCTTCCTGTTAAAAGGGAGTTTTTCCTTCCCACTGTCGCCAAGTGCTTGCTCACAGGGGGTCGTTTTGACCGTTGGGGTTTTTACGTAATTATTGTATGGCCTTGCCTTACAATATAAAGCGCCTTGGGGCAACTGTTTGTTGTGATTTGGCGCTATATAAATAAAATTGATTGAAATTGATTGGATTCAACCTTGGCTCAGTAAACAACAACAAATGCCAATATGCTAATGACATGCTAGCTGAGTATATGTACTGTTGCTGTCCTTCGCTGCAGTGCTGACATGCCATTTCTGTGGGCAAAACAATGCTGGAGCCTAGAGACATGACTTATGCTGTAATTAATGCGATTATGAAGATGAAAGTAGCTGTTATTGCAACAAGGAAAAGGGACAATAAAGAATGTGTGAAGTGAGGAGGAGGATTCATTGTTTGAGACTGTTCTTTGAGGAGCCATTCTTTCTTCAGTGTGTCAAACAAATAACAATATACATATGTAAAAGGACATTATCATGGCAAAGCATTTGCCTCTGAACAGTATAAACTGATAAGCTCCCACTGCAGATGTAGCAGCTTTTTCTTCCCATTGTGTTTTTAGCTTCTCCCAGTCAATCTCCTCAGGATGCGAACTCATGATCTCTGGCATGGGAAGGCTAAGACCCGGGCTCTGGCCGTGCATCCAGCGAATCCTTTTAGTTGTTGAGGAGTGATGTTTACTGACTCGTGACTCTTGCTGGCGTTTGTCTCTCTCTCTCTCTCGCTCACACACACACACACACACACACACACACACACACACACACACACACACACACACACACACACACACACACACACACACACACACACACACACACACACAGCAAAAAGGATCAAGTGCACATGCA
Source organism: Thalassophryne amazonica (assembly GCF_902500255.1). Lineage (NCBI taxonomy): Eukaryota > Metazoa > Chordata > Actinopteri > Batrachoidiformes > Batrachoididae > Thalassophryne > Thalassophryne amazonica. Next base: position 133,228,648 of record NC_047105.1, read on the forward strand.
AGAAGAAGAGCTCAGATTCCCAACACAAAACAGTGTGAAATTTTACAAACGAGAATCAGTAAGCAGACTTTTGTCCATTGTTACTGTACATGTACAATAAGTAATTGCAGTTGCGTACAGCAACCTGGGACTATGTCACATTTGCACATCTTCAGCAAAATCCTGAGCATAAAGTGCAATGGGAGCTTCCTCATAGGTCTATTCAATAATAATTATTGTATAATTGTTTTATGATAAAAAAGAGCACAAAACATTTTTAAAAATCCCAGGTTTTCTCGTGGTTACTCATATGCAGTCCTAAAATGGTATTTTCCTGAGTTTTTTTTTTTTGTTTTGTTTGTTTTTTGCAGTGATGTCACTTTAAATGTATCTTATGTAGCACAGCTTTTCTTCATGATGTTTGCAGGCTTTTCTGTTGATTGGATAAATTCCCTTTTTTGTTTTCTAAAAAGGTGACAAGCTCTGTCACAATGATTCATTTGCAGGTTATTAAAGAACTCACCTTTTGAAAGCATTCAGCTGCTCAGTTGGCGAAGCCTGTGCTGTGGGAGACATGTCGTAAATAAAGGCAACTACATTTCAAATGCCATAAATAGGGGACACCTAAAGACCTTGCATGATTGCAGACATCTAATCATTTAATTTATGCGCGTCTAAAGGAGCCCTCATTAACATTCAAGTAGCACTCATCTGTCTGCAGGCGCACTCGGAAGGCTGCATCACTCTCAGATGGAACATATCTATTTGGGCAACACAGCATGGCTACACAGTCTGCAAGCACCTTCTCTCAATGTCACACAGCTCTCATAACTTACACGGTGTGATTTGTGATCCAGTGATTGTGTTGCTGTTAATGTGGAAAACCTTTGACAAAGTTAAAGTCATATTCTCTAGGTCACAGTACAGTATCGGCCCTGCAGCAAATCACCCAACCTCTTCACAAAGTCCTCTGGACAAAAGGTGCACCCTGTGCTTTTTGTAAATGATGGACTAAAATACCCACAGCTACAAAGGCACAAATATTAAGAACACAAATGTAAAATTTGCAGATAAAAAAAAAAAAAATAAATAACACAATGCTAAAATGCCCTTGGTTGTATGACCATTGTGATCTTTATAATTTGCACTTGTTTAATTAATTATTAAGATCCTATTGTCTTATGTACAATTTGTACATGCTCAATAAAGCCCCTTTATCAACCAATCAATCAAAAACAGTATTTACATTTTAACGGCGTCTGCTTGAGGCCTTGCCTGTGTGTGTGTACATGAGTTTTTGACAAGAGCAGAAGTTGTGCAATTAAGGAATATTTGTAGATCACCCTCTGTGCATTTGCAGGCATTAATGAGACAAATTTAACTCCATAGGAACTTAGCTTTGAGTTAGAGAAAGTTAGCATGCATGCTAACGTCCACAATTTTTTGATTCCAAAAAACACATTTTCAGTTTTAGAAGTGTTTATGTCTCGCTAGTTTTTACATAATAAATGATAAAGAGGTTATATTAACACACAAAGGAAACAAAGTTTTGCAGCTAGCTAAACCAGCCTGTGACGTCATCATGATAACATTGGCGAAATGTCTTCTAAATCATTTCAGAGGTGTTTGTTGTGTGGGCCGCCGGAAGAGGAGGTACTGCTGGCCCACCACCAGAGGACACCCTGCCTGAAGTGCGGGCTTCAGGCACGAGAGGGCGCTGCCGCCACGGACACAGCCGGGGGTGACAGCTGTCACTCATTCATGCTTCATCGTCTCACTCCATAAAACCCAGACGTCATCTCCACCTCATTGCCGAGATATCGTCGAACCGTTCAGGTAGTATTCTCAGCCGTAAAAGTAAACTGTGTGACAGTCTGAACTCTTATTTGCAGCCGTTTTCCTGTGGTGTTCCTTGTCTGTGAGACCGGCGTTCGGTGTGACCAGCGACGGAGTCGCTTCACACCTCTACCAGATAAGTGTTTGAGACAGGAGCTGCACGAGTGTGTGTGAGAGGTGGAGGTGGACTCTCCACCATTGTTGCTAATGGGTGTGCACACACCCATATCTTATTGTCTCTGCTCCCTACCAGCAGTACCAGATCCGACCGTCGAAGACGGTGGCCACCTGGGGACTCGGGACTTGGCTGCTCCAGTATTCTCCGGGTTCGGTGGCGGAGGAAATCGTGTGGTTCCGGTTCATCTCAGGACAGACGTCTTCTATCCTCGAGCCTGCCCACACGTCACCCTTGTGATTGACTGTCTGTAAATTTCACATTCCTCTGTGTTGTGCTCATTCACAACAGTAAAGTGTTCATATTTGACTCTTTCATTGTCCGTTCATTTATGCCCCCTGTTGTGGGTCCGTGTCACTACACTTTCACAACAGGATATCTCGGCCAATGTCATGGATCCCGGGGGGCGTCACCCATCTGTTGGACAGCCAATGGAAGAGCGGAGTGCACAGGCATCTGCAGGAGGCGGGCTCGGTGAGTTGCAGCAAATCCTCACCGCCTTTACCGCTCGGCTGGATTTGATGACCGAGCAAAATGTCATCCTTAATCGCAGGATGGAGGCTCTCACCGCACAGGTGGAAGCGCGCGATCAGAACGCTGCTGCGGCTCCTCCTCCTGCCGAGCCGGTGCCTGATATTAACGTTCCACTGGTCATTCAACGAACCCCCCCACCATCCCCTGAAGCATACATAAGTCCCCCTGAGCCATACGGGGGTTGTGTGGAGACGTGCGCGAACTTTCTGATGCAGTGTTCGCTCGTCTTTGCACAACGACCCGTGATGTACGCGTCTGACGCCAGCAAGGTGGCTTATGTTATTAACTTGCTTCGTGGTGAGGCACGTGCTTGGGCTACAGCGCTTTGGGAGCAAAACTCACGGCTCCTTACCTCTTATACTGGGTTTGTGAGGGAGTCCAGAACAGTGTTTGATCACCCTAACAGAGGAGAGACCGCTTCAACAGTGCTGCTGTCAATGCGACAGGGGCGCCGGAGCGCAGCTGAATATGCAGTCGACTTCCGCATCGCGGCTGCAAGGTCCGGCTGGAATAATGTTGCGCTCCGCGCCGCCTTCGTAAACGGACTGTCGTCGGTCCTGAAGGAGCACCTGGTAGCTAAGGAAGAACCGCAGGATTTAGATGGACTTATCGATCTCGTTATACGGTTAGACAATCGGTTGGAGGAACGCCGTCGGGAGCGAGACGAAGGACGTGGCCGGGCACGCGCCGTCCCTCTCCCTTCCGGGTCCGAAAAGGTTCCGCCCTCCCCACGCTCCACAGCCTCAACGCTCCGTGTGGCTACAGCTCCCCCTGCTGACGAAGCTATGGACGCGAGCAGGGCCACATTTAGACCACCTATTAGACAGCGGAGGCTGGCCCACGGGGAGTGTTTTGTCTGCGGTTCTAATGAGCACCTACAGAGAGACTGCCCCAAGCAGTTAAATCACCAACGCCCACCCCTAGAAACTGGGCTAAGGGTGGGCCAAGACATTCACGTGGGACATACACATATTTCCACACGACTCCCAGTTACAATCCTAAGCGGGGATTTAACCCTTCAAGCCCCAGCACTGGTGGACAAGGGGTCAGAAGGGAATCTGCTGGACAGCAGATGGGCAAGGGAGGTAGGGCTCCCTCTGGTGGCGCTTCCTTCGCCATTGCAGGTGCGGGCATTAGATGGCACCCTTCTCCCTTTAATCACGCACAAGACACAACCTGTAACTCTGGTGTCTGGAAATCATCGGGAGGAGATCGAGTTTTTTGTGACTCCTTCTACCTCCCGCGTGATTTTGGGTTTCCAATGGATGTTGAAGCACAATCCCCGGATTGATTGGCCGTCTGGGGTGATGGTTCAGTGGAGCGAAACCTGCCATCGGGTGTGTTTAGGATCCTCGGTTCCTCCCGGTTTACATGCTAAGGAGGAGGTCAAAGTCCCTCCCAATCTGACGGCGGTGCAGGTTGAGTACCACAATCTTGCTGATGTCTTCAGCAAGGATCTGGCACTTGCCCTTCCCCGGCACCGTCCGTACGATTGTGCCATTGATCTGATTCCAGGCGTTGAGTTCCCGTCCAGCAGGCTGTACAACCTCTCACAACCTGAGCGCGAATCAATGGAGACCTACATCCGGGACTCATTAGCTGCCGGGCTGATCCGGAACTCCACCTCCCCGATGGGTGCAGGTTTCTTTTTTGTGGGCAAGAAATATGGCGGACTCCGTCCATGCATTGATTACAGGGGGCTGAATGAGATTACGGTTCGCAACCAATACCCGTTGCCGTTGTTAGATTCCGTGTTCACCCCCCTGCATGGAGCAAAATCTTTGCTAAGCTGGATCTTAGGAATGCGTATCACCTGGTTCGGATCCGGAAGGGAGACGAATGGAAGACGGCATTTAACACCCCGTTAGGTCACTTTGAGTACCTGGTCATGCTGTTCGGCCTCACCAACGCCCCTGCGACGTTCCAAGCCTTGGTTAACGACGTCTTGCGGGACTTCCTGTACCGATTCGTCTTTGTATATCTGGACGATATTCTCATCTTTTCTCCGGATCCTGAGACTCATGTCCAGCATGTACGTCAGGTCTTGCAGCGGTTGTTAGAGAACCGACTGTTTGTGAAGGGCGAAAAGTGCGAGTTTCACCGCACTTCTTTGTCCTTCCTGGGGTTTATCATCTCCTCTGACTCCGTCGCCCCTGATCCGGCCAAGGTTGCGGCGGTGAGAGATTGGCCCCAACCAACAAGCCGTAGGAAGCTGCAACAGTTCCTCGGCTTCGCTAATTTCTATAGGAGGTTCATTAAGGGCTACAGTCAGGTAGTTAGCCCCCTGACAGCCCTGACCTCTCCAAAAGTCCCCTTCACCTGGTCGGATCGGTGCAAAGCCGCGTTCAAGGAGGTGAAATGATGGTTCTCTACTGCGCCAGTGTTGGTGCAGCCCGACCCTAGCCGCCAGTTTGTGGTTGAAGTGGACGCCTCTGACTCAGGGATAGGAGCCGTGCTATCCCAGAGCAGAGAAACCGATAAGGTTCTTCACCCGTGTGCCTATTTTTCACGCAGGTTGACCCCGGCTGAACGGAACTATGATGTCGGCAATCGAGAACTCCTTGCGGTGAAAGAGGCTCTTGAGGAGTGGAGACACCTGTTGGAGGGAGCGTCTGTGCCGTTCACGGTTTTCACTGACCATCGGAACCTGGAGTATATCAGGACCGCCAAGCGGCTGAACCCCAGGCAAGCCCGCTGGTCACTGTTCTTCGGGCGTTTTGACTTCTGGATCACCTATCGCCCCGGGACCAAGAACCAGAGATCGGATGCCTTGTCCCGGGTACACGAAGAGGAGGTCAAAACTGCGCTGTCGGATCCACCGGAGCCCATCCTTCCTGAGTCCACTATCGTGGCCACCCTCACCTGGGACGTGGAGAAGATCGTCCGGGAGGCCCTGGAACGAAGCCCGGACCCGGGAACCGGACCTAAGAACAGACTATACATCCCACCAGAGGCCAGGGCTGCGGTCCTAGACTTCTGTCATGGTTCCAAGCTCTCCTGTCATCCGGGGATGCGAAGGACCGTGGCAGTTTGTCTGTGTCACTACACTTTCACAACAGTGTTACTAGGTTCCAAAAACAGTGTTTCAGTTTTAGTGTTTATTGTGTTTATTTCTCGCAAGCTTTTATATAATAGTATATGAGAAACATGTTATATAGACACATAAATGAAGCAGAGCTGCCACTGACATCATGGCACAGCTCTACTCTTAGTGACGGGGTGGCAGCCAGTCAGAGTAAAAAAAAACAAAAACGTATGACTGCCAGAGTTGGACAGGTGGACGGATGCAAAGCATTTGTAATACCCTATGGCCATATTTGATGACGTCGGGTAATAAAAGCAACTAGAATGGCACTGGAAACCTTCCTTGTGTGAAGTGCCTTGAGGCAGCTTTTTTGTGATTTGGCGCTATATAAATGAAATAAATTGAAACTGGAAAGGGCTGATTTTTGATTTTTTTAATTAGTATTAAGTTTCACCTTCCAGTAATTCCACAAATCACCACTAGAGGCAGTGGTACATGTCGATAAAAGAAGCCAAGAGTGGAAACAATGTTTGCTTTATTAGCTTAGCATAGCATGTCATCTCTCACAGAAAAATAGCACATTGTACAATAAATCTTTTAACTCAGTTTCATGTGTGCAGAGATTTGGCTGTTTCTTGATGTTTGTTATAAACTTTTAACTTTTCCATTCATAGAGCAGATAGCTGAGTGGACAAAGAGCGGGCCTGCCAATCTGTAGACTTGGGTTTGAGTCCTGCTCACATTACATGTCTGTGTCCTTGGGCAAGCACTTAATCTACATTGACTCAGTCCACCCAGGTGTAAATGGGTACCGGCCTCAGCTGGGGAAGTAACCTGCATCCGACTGGTGTCGTGTCCAGGGGGAGTCATAGACTCTCATCTGACAGATGCTCCGGAATCCAGAAATCAGCACCAAGTGGCCTCACAGCCCTCTGTAGGACTTACTTCTTCTTCTTCTCCATTTGCTGCATACTTTATTGTGGTTCAAACCCATAATCTTAAGGTCATTAGCTTCTTTTGAGTGCCACAGAAATGATATGCAGTTTGGAAAGGTGCATCTACCTTTGGCTGACTGAAGCTTGGAATGTGTTTCTTTGAGCTGCATCTGTTAGGGTTAGGGGTTTGGGTGGAACCAAACCATTTCAGTCTATGGGCCCAAACGCAGGGAAAGGAAAAGGAAAAGGAAAAGATATTTATTTATGATAAATAAACAAAATAGCTGCACTGGGGAATGCCTACAGTATGGAGTGTGGCCCGCCCTCTAGCAGTGAAAATAGGGAGCTGCAGTATCCCGAGCCAGTCTTGAAGGAACATGTCACAAAGGATTCTGAGATCAGGGCCAGGTGGGACACTTACCTCTGCAACCAGGATCTAAGGAAGAAGATGGGTGAGTGGAATATACTTGTAACACTGGAGTCTCACACAGTCACAATTCAAAAACAGGATTAACACGGGTTGTTGCAGAGTTCAAGAAATAAAGTTCTCTTCTTAAGAAATACAGTTCACTGTTCAGCAAATATTCATAATTCATAAGTTGTATCCAAAGGTCTGAGGTCAAGTGCTGAGTGTTAAAATGCAGTGCCAATTAAGCAGGACTTGATACAGCTGGGTTGGGTTCTCAATTCTTTGATATCAGAGTTCATGCAGTTCATGCAGTAGAGTTCTTAAAACAGTTCTTTATAGCACAGTCACAAACAGGATCTTGTGAGAAAGGGATCTCACAGAGACGAGGGGAACTTAACTGCCATTTAGTCGAGAAGCACTCCATGCCGGGAGCCGAGGAGTTCCCAAAGTGATGTTGCGGTGCAGGTAGTTAGTACCAGGGTCCAGGTCTGCTTGGAAGCCGTACTGGAATTGTCTGGAACATCAGGAAAAGATGGGAGAATTAGAGGGAGAGACCAGCGTTACCTGAGCTTAAGCTACAGGAAGCTTCAGCGTCATGAGTGCACAGTTGGAAGACACGTTCAAGGTCAGCAGTCAGGCTTGGTCCTTTGGGTCTCTGTCTTGATCATGGACGAGGCTTGAAAAAACCAGGAAAGCAAGACACAAACAACAAAAACATGCAAGTCTCTGGATCTAATTTCTGAGAAGCATCAGGCATGGCTCATGGAAGTATCTGGCAAACTTTAACAGCAGTTCAGAGTTTATATAGTCTCTCACGTAATCAGTCACTCATAGAATTCAGGTGAGAGAATAAAACTGAGGACACCATCTAGTGGGGAGTAAAACACATGACAGAAGTTAAAAACAGAGTTCAGGGCTGATGCCAGGGGGAAATCCTGACAGCAGCTGAAGTATATCTTTGCTCTGTCATGCTAGTTGTAGTGAGTGCCTTACATGGCAGCACACTGACATCGGTGTGTGAGAATTGGTGAATAAGAGGTAATTGTAAAACGCTTTGAGCTTCTGATTCAGATGGGAAAATGCTGCATAAATGCAGACCATTTACCATGACTAAAACAAAGGACAGAAAGGATCAGGTTGGAAGCTAACTTGGTACCTTTTTACTGTGTAGCAACAGTGGTAATCACTAACCCACCATGCTGCCCGGATAGTCAGTCAGCCTTTGCTTTGAAATCAGGTTGAGATATTTTTAGTACTTTTTTCAGTTTCTTAACACAAACAGCAAATCAAGTTGCCCACAGCCAGAAAACCATAAACAACACAAGTGTTGTCTTGTTTGTTTCCTCACTGATCTATTTATTCCCCCTGTCTGCATATATAGTAATGGTAAATGCCACACTGGCAGAACCATTTATATACATAAATACACAAATATGCAATTTGTTCTTGCAAGACAGCTAGTATTGTAGAGCACGAGTGAATGTGGTGTGAGTGTGTGACCCCTATCCGCCCTTCCCGATCAGCCTACAACATCCTACTCAAAGCCAACAGACACCTACTATCAGGAAGGGCCGACCACCAAAACAACACGAAGACAGACAAGAACAAAGGACAAGTGGTGACCACAACAACCGTGAAGAAAAGTGAGACACCAAGGAGATGGGACCCCAACAATACAACATACTAGGACAAACAACCACACATGAACAAGCAGTGACAGCAGCACTCTCTTGTCTAATTAGTGAGCATCCATTCCCTAATCTAGGACACCAGAGTCTTGATCTCCTTTAGAACACCCAAAACTGAATTGTGGTGACGGCCACAAACACCAAACCATCTACACAGAGAGACCCAGATCACAACTAAATATCCGATCACTACTGTGGCTGGTGTGTTGGGCCAAGACAAAAGTACAGAACCTTACCATATGATGTGGACCACTCTGGCACACCAGGAGCCACACGGGTGACTGCATGCAACAGATGGAAATGGGCCTAGGATGCAGAGCCTCAGGAGAAACAAGGAGAAAAAGGACAGCGGAAGGGCACAGGGGGCATGAAGGGCACTCACCGGAGCCGCCTGACGAACCACCAGGGGAACGACCCAGGCAGCACCAGAACGCATCTCCATGCCACTCCCCACCCCCATGGAGGCACAGGAAGCAACACCACACACCAGGGGAAGTACACAGGGTGCCGAATCACAAGGCGGGGGGGGGGCCCAGAACCACACCACCAGGGCCACGGCCCCCAAAGGAAGGAGCAAGCAGCAGCGGGAACGAGGGACCAAGGAGCCAGCATGACTGAAACCAAAGCCCTGGAAGGGACAACCAAACCCAACGAGGGCGGAATCCAGCTATCACACAAGGGGCAGGAACAAAACACCCGAGCCAGGAAGCACACGAGGTTCCCCCATCACTCGAGACTCTCTCAACACAGCCAACACGACTGCCCCAAGACCCCACCCCAGCCCCTCATCCACCCCCTCCCCCTGGGCCCCACTCCAAACACCAAAACCCAAGATCAGGAGACCACCCAAGCGAGAGCAGGACAATAGCCCGCCCCACGGAGGTCCTGGCTCCCGTCTCACCAGCAGCCCCCCCCCTGGGGGTGGCGTCATCACACGTGCTCCATGGCAACACCCACCCCCCAACAGGCCGCGGTACCCTGAGCCCCACAAGCCCCAGAACAGGGCCCCAAGGCCACATTAGAACTGGACAGATAGACCCCACACCGCTGACCTCCCCAGACATCCTCAGCCATCTGGGGCTGACCCCACATGCCACACCCACCCTTCCTAACAGACCCACCCTTGTAATTATAATTAATCTCCCTTTGTGTGGTCGCACACACCAAAGGAGATTAGTAATGATAAAGTGTTGCATTAAAAGCAGGGCAGGAACAGCAGGTGGCAGACTACTGTGGGAGGCTGCGGCGCACTGCTGCACCACAGTCTGCCCTGCAAACCCACCACCACCTAGTCACCCTGACTCTAAGTTGGTGAATGTGTTACTAAATGTGTAGAAATAAAGTGTGTGCATTAAAATGGCAGGGCAACACCTGTCCTCAAACCTATATGAACTCTATAATGTGCTACTTAAAACCCAATATAATGTGCATGCAAGTACTTATCGAGTGAAGTGCACTAAAAGGGTGTGACACATGAGGCCTAACCCTAGGCAGTCAGCGGAAGGGAGAGGCGTGGTGCAGGGAGTGAGTCGCACACACTGGCCCCACTGGACCCCGCGGCCCACACTCAGACCCAAGGGCAGCGGCAGGGCAACCACGAGATTCCTCATTGGTTAGTACTCACAGCAAGAAGGTCTGAGGTTCGAGTCCACACTGAGTCAGTTTCTTTCTCTGTGGAGTTTGCATGTTCTCCCTGTATGTGTGTTGGTTTCCTAGGCACTCCAGTTTCTTCTCACTATCAAATACTGTATATACACATGAGGGCCAAGCGCCGTTTTGAAGAAGGCAGCATCTCTAGATTTAGAATTGGTCCTCAAGTGCCAGACTGTGGCTGCCTACTGCTCCTTGTGGTTGGATTGTGATGAGGAGGGGTTAAAATCAAATCAAATCAATTTTATTTATATAGCGCCAAATCACAACAAAAAGCTGCCCTAAGGCGCTTTATATTGTAAGGCAAAGCCATACAATAATTACGGAAAAACCCCAATGGTCAAAACGACCCCCTGTGAGCAAGCACTTGGTGACAGTGGGAAGGAAAAACTCCCTTTTAACAGGAAGAAACCTCCAGCAGAACCAGGCTCAGGGAGGGGCAGTCTTCTGCTGGGACTGGTTGGGGCTGAGGGAGAGAACCAGGAAAAAGACATGCTGTGGAGGGGAGCAGAGATCAATCACTAATGATTAAATGCAGAGTGGTGCATACAGAGCAAAAAGAGAAAGAAACACTCAGTGCATCATGGGAACCCCCCAGCAGTCTAAGTCTATAGCAGCATAACTAAGGGATGGTTCAGGGTCACCTGATCCAGCCCTAACTATAAGCTTTAGCAAAAAGGAAAGTTTTAAGCCTAATCTTAAAAGTAGAGAGGGTGTCTGTCTCCCTGATCTGAATTGGGAGCTGGTTCCACAGGAGAGGAGCCTGAAAGCTGAAGGCTCTGCCTCCCATTCTACTCTTAAAAACCCTAGGAACTACAAGTAAGCCTGCAGTCTGAGAGCGAAGCGCTCTATTGGGGTGATATGCTACTATGAGGTCCCTAAGATAAGATGGGACCTGATTATTCAAAACCTTATAAGTAAGAAGAAGAATTTTAAATTCTATTCTAGAATTAACAGGAAGCCAATGAAGAGAGGCCAATATGGGTGAAATATGCTCTCTCCTTCTAGTCCCCGTTAGTACGCTAGCTGCAGCATTTTGAATTAACTGAAGGCTTTTCAGGGAACTTTTAGGACAACCTGATAATAATGAATTACAATAGTCCAGCCTAGAGGAAATAAATGCATGAATTAGTTTTTCAGCATCACTCTGAGACAAGACCTTTCTGATTTTAGAGATATTGCGTAAATGCAAAAAAGCAGTCCTACATATTTGTTTAATATGCGCACTGAATGACATATCCTGATCAAAAATGACTCCAAGATTTCTCACAGTATTACTAGAGGTCAGGGTAATGCCATCCAGAGTAAGGATCTGGTTAGACACCAGGTTTCTAAGATTTGTGGGGCCAAGTACAATAACTTCAGTTTTATCTGAGTTTAAAAGCAGGAAATTAGAGGTCATCCATGTATTTATGTCTGTAAGACAATCCTGCAGTTTAGCTAATTGGTGTGTGTCCTCTGGCTTCATGGATACATAAAGCTGGGTATCATCTGCGTAACAATGAAAATTTAAGCAATGCTGTCTAATAATACTGCCTAAGGGAAACATGTATAAAGTGAATAAAACTGGTCCTAGCACAGATGTTAAAATAGACAGTTAAATGCAGAGGACACATAGTTATTAACATCGGCACAAATGATATTCGAATGAAGCACTCTGAGGCCACAAAAATAGACATAGAGAGTACTTGTGACCTCACCAGAAAGATGTGTCAGCATCAGTGAATAGTAGAGTCCCTTCATTCAGAGAGTAGCGACATGATGAGTCAGAAAAAAAAAAAGGTCATATCACGTGACTCATGGTGCCATCTTGGGGCCAAAACAGCATTCACTGTTAATCTGAAATCTTAAATCCAGCTATTTTATTTATTTATTTGCTGAAAATGCTGGGTTGTTGTGCATTTGGATGCACAAATAGAACGACAAGGGCTTCAAGATGTACAGATTCCCTTCAGATCCGAACAGAAGAAATATTTGGGAAAATGAAGTCAGCCGTGTGGGATGGAAGCGATTTCATCATCAAAGCTTTGCGAGGTAAATTTATTGTTCAGTCCCATGTACAGTAAAACTCATCTAAACCGTCACTGTATAAACTGGATATTTGCAGTCACCAGAGAAAATTAGTCCAAAAGATTTTGTATTGTTTTCTATGCAATAAACACCGTATATAACGGATTTTGTATAATGGATTTGTCGCTCACATCGGATAAAATGTCTCGGCCAATTGTAATGTATTTCCATTAACAACCCCAAGGATGTGGGACTGGAGTCATTTCCATGATTAAAAAACCAGCTGTTTATTTTTTTCACACAGTGTTCAGCCCCGGACCTGCAGCCTGATGTGCACCTGTTAAATCAGACACTGCAAAAGGCTGTGATTTGATACTTTTCTGCTTTCACTCCATCTTTTGCAGTGTGCACACTGATTCCTTTTTGGGATCATACACGTTTGGGCAGAAAAGTCTGCAACTTTGCAACACAGAGTCCAAAAAAGAGGAAATTGTACCCCTTACCTTTGAATTGGACGTGATGATTGTAGAAAGAAAAGCTGCTGATTTGATCCCATACCAACAAAACTGTTTAAGGGCCTGTGGCCCACTCTTAGGCCGACTGTGTTGGAAATTATTAATCTCTGGATCGGTTCCTAAATGTTTCAAATGTGCAGTGATTAAACCATTACTTAAGAAATCTAATCTTGACCCTAGTATATTGAAAAACTATAGGCCGATATCAAATCTATCATTTTGCTCTAAAATTCTGGAAAAAAGTGGTTTGACAGCAGCTCGTGGACCACCTTACTGAGAATAATCTCTTTGAGCCACTGCAGTCTGCTTTAAGAAAATGTCATTCCACAGAGACAGCTCTCACTAAAGTGCTGAATGATCTTCTGCTTGCAATGGACTCAGACACCACTGGTGCTGTTCGAGCTTAGTGCTGCGTTTGAAACGGTGGATCACCATATTCTACTCAATAGGCTGGAGAATCCTTTTATGATTACTGGGAGTGCTCTTGTATGGTTGACATCATATCTGACCAGTCATTCTCACTGTGTTTTGTACAACACTACCACTAAACTTAGTGACATAAAATTTGGGGCTCCACAGGGGTTCGTCTTAGGCCCCCTGCTTTTCTCCCTTTATATAGCACCCCTTGGGCACATATTGTGGCGTTTCAGGGTTACCTTTCACTGCTATGCTGATGTTTCTCAGTTATACATGGCGATAACTGTTGGTAATCTCATCCACATACAATCCTTAGAAGATTGCCTTGCATCAGTGAAAAGCTGGGCGTCTAGCAATTTCCTACTTTTAAATGATGGTTCTTGGTCCAGTGAGACATCGGTATCAATTTGACCAGATACTGCTTAGTCTAGGCTTGTGTGTCATCGACCCAGTCTCACAGCAAGTCATGATTCAGCAGCACGAAATATACATTAATCTATTGGTTCGTGATATTGTGATGAAAAGTGCCTCATTTTCATCACGGCAGCACAAATTCATTCTAATTCATTCCATGATGGTTGCACAAAATTAAAAGTGAAGCGGGGGTTGGGGTGGGTGGGTGTGGTTATGATTAGCTTATGGTTAAGGTTAGGGTCAGGGGTAGGAGTAGGGTTAGGAATAGTGAGTTAAAAAAAACTGTCACAAAAATTTGACTCATTTCATCATGGGAGCATGAAAAAAAACAAAAAACATGAGACTGGGCTGGTGTCATACATCACACTGACAAAGTGAGGAACCTTGGCGTAACTTTTGATCCTACGTTGTCCTTTGACCAAAACATTAGAGATATTATGAGGACTACTTTCTTCCACCTGTGAAATATAATGATGATTCGTCTCATCCTGTCTATGGCTGATGCTGAGACCCTGATTAATGTGTTTGTCTCTTCTAGATTGGACTACTGCAATGTTCTATTTTCTGGTTTACCACAGTCCAGCATTAGGGGTCTCCAATAGGTTCAAAATACTGCTGCCAGACTTTTGATACAAAGCAGAACGTTTGACCACATTGCATCCATTTTGGCATCTCTTCACTGGCTTCCTGTCCCTGTGAGATCAGGTTTTAAGGTTCTGCGATTGGCATATAAAATTGTTCACAGACTAGCACAGGGGTAGCCAAGTTCGGTCCTCGAGAGCCACATTCCTGACACTCTTAGTTGTCTCTCTGCTCCAACACACCTGAATCCAATGAAAGGCTCATTAAAAGTCTGCTAACGAGTCTTTCATTGGATTCAGATGTGTTGGAGCAGGGAGACAACTAAGAGTGTCAGGAATGTGACTCTTGAGGACCGAACCTGGCCACCCCTGGACTAGCACCTCCATACTTAGCTGACATAATTAAACCCTACGTACCGGCCGGGCTCTGAGTTCTCAGGGTGCAGGACTACTTTATGTCCCTAGGGTGAATAAAAAGTCTGTGGGTCACACAGCTTTCTCTTATTGCGCACCTGCTTTGTGGAATGATCTCCCTGCATCAATAAAACAGTCAGATTTTCAAGTCCAGACTTAAGAAGCACTTATTTTCCCTTTCGTATGGCTAGCATACTGGCATAGTATGGTACTGTGCTTCCTGTCCTTTTAAAATTAATTTAATTAGGAAACGGAACAGGTCTCGGCCTCAACTTTAACTAAATTCTGGGTCTTTTAGTAAAGCTTAGGGCTAGTGGCCGGCGATCACCTTAGTATTTCTTCTGTTTTACTTGTTGCTTAATGCTGACAAATAATACCTTATACCTTGATTATAGTTCAATGGACATATGATCTTTGGTTTATGTGAACTGTATCCAAGACATTAGAAAAATTGTTAGCATTTTGATAATTGGTTGTGAGTTTTGCATCTAGAGTTGTGAAAAGTGACATCAAGGTTCTGAAACTAGTGTCAAAGCAACTGACAAAAACTGTATAATGTTAAGTTGTGTTCTAAATGACACAACTTAACATCAAAGTATAACCATTTGAAAATGCAATTCACACATTACATTTGACATGACTGTCTATTCATTTCATTACAATAATCTAACTATCAATTGATACAACTGCTCAAAATGATAAGTAACTGTTGCATTACTCAAATTATAGGCTTATGGAAACTGAGGATGAGCATGTTCAGACAATAAAAGTTTCAGGACGATGACAACAATTGACACCACCTGTGACACCAATTTGTTACTGATGATTGATCTGACTTTGTGGTGTGGGTATAAATAAGTGGCATCCACAACAACATCTGTAGTGATAGAACATGGAGCAGGAAGGTGGGCACCATAGAGGTCAAATAGGAGAAGGAAGAGGAGGAAGACATGGTCAAAGGAATGGCAGGGGACAAGCACCCTTTTTGAGAGGTGGCCATGTGCCCCATTTGAGAGGTGTGGGGGAACGGGGTCGAGGACAAGGACCAAGACAGCAACGGCAAAGAGTCTCCAATCATATTAGAGCAATGGTTGTAGATCATGTCATCAATCATGGCATGATGAAGACTGAGGCAGAGAGAATGATACAACCAAACCTTAGAAGATCAACCGTGGCCTCAATCATTAGAATGTTCCACAATGAGAACCGGTAAGTCTTCAGCATAAACTACAGTAAACATTGCACTACTGTAGGCTACTGTTAGATAATATCTGTTCTAATTCTTTATTTTATGTTAGCTATCAAGTATTTGTGTTATTTGTTTGGAAGTTCTGAGAAATATAAGTGAAGTTTTACTTCATCATGTGTCCACGTTTCAGACAAAGGGAGATCTTCCCCTGTTGGTGAGAGCCAGTAACATTAGACCCTTTTGTATAGGCTGGCTTTTACCTAGTTTTTATGGTTTTATGTTTCTGCTGTTTTTAATTTCTCTGTTCTTATGTGAAGCACTTTGTGATTTCTATCTTGAAAGGTGCTATATAAATAAACCTTACTTACTTACTTACTTACATTAGAAATGTGAGACTAAACCACACCCATTGTTAACACCCACAAGCTATAAAAAAGTGTTGTATGACTCATTTTAGGGGCCTTTCACAAGATGGACACTGTCTGTGAGGGTCCCAGGCCCGGTTTCTAACGTGACCTTTAAAAAACTTAAAATGAGGAGTACAATGGTTTGGTTTTTGGTAAGGGACAGAATCTTACATAAAAGAACCGGGTACAAATAACACTACTCTTACTGTAATTGTCAAATGATTATACACTGCATGCCACTGTGCAGCACAGAGTAGGTAATGTGACTATGAAAATGTGTTCTACAGTATGATGAAATGTTCTTCCTGTCCTATTCCCTACAGAACTGAGACTAGACCCAAGGAGGCAGAGGCAGACTCCTCACTGAGGAACAGGAACGGGCTATGGTGTCAGGTTTTTGGTCTTTTGGCTTGCTTTTGTGTTCTGTCTGCCTCTTGCTCTGTCTTTCTGGTTGGTTGTTCTCTGTCCTGCTTTCTCTTGTCTCTCTCTCTTGGCTCTTGGTAGTGGGTGTTTCTCTCTGTCTGGCCACACCCTGGTTCTGGGAGCTTCTCCACACACCTGTTCTTGATTTGCAGTTAATCACCTGGATGCTTTATAAGTTTTCCTTTGTCCCTCGCCAGATCATTGTGCCTAGTGCCTCTTTCCAGCCTTGTTCTCGTATTTTTGCCTTGCTCTGATTGCCTCATTGTGTTTTTTGACTATCTGCTTGTGTACCTTGACCATGCCTTTAGCCTGATGCTTTTGATACTGTTGTTCAGCTTGGACTGTCTCTCCATGTACCAACCTTAGCCTGTTAACCCAATAAATGTTTTTACACCACTGAGCTGTGTTCCTGCGTCCTGCATTTGCATCCAGCCTATGCTACCGACCAAACCTGATAGATCGATCTGGCCAACGATGGACGCAGCAGGCGCAGACCCTTACCAGTGGGCGGTACGCCATCACAGCCAGCAGTTAGCTCAGCAGGAGGACCGGCTTGCCGCTCTGAACTCCAGAATAAGTGAGCTGGCAAAACGGCAAGACACCTTTATGGTCTCCGTGAGCGCTCAGATGGAGCAACTCCTCGACACCATGAAACATCAGGCTGCGACCGGCACGACCCCCACCGCTACACCACTTCCGGGGTCGTCTGCTGCCCTGATGGCCCACATAACAGTCCCAGATGTCTGCAACCAGCTTTCGCGACCTGAGTGTTTTTCTGGAGAGTCTGAGGATGTCAAGCCTTTTATTACTCAGTGTGAACTTCACTTGATTGACTACAATTGATGGCGCCAATGTTCCCGACTGAGAGGTCGAAGATAGCATTCGTCATCACTCACCTGACTGGCCGGGCAGCTGCGTGGGTCACGGCTGAATGTAGCCTAGGATCGCCATCTTGCTCCTCCCTGGCAGCCTTCACCAAGTCACTCCGGCAGGTATTTCAGCAAACCTCTCCTGGGCGTGAGGCGGCGCGCTTGCTGATGAGGCTGAAGCAAGGCAATCGCCAAGCGGCTGATTACGCCATTGACTTCTGCATTCTGGCCGCGAAGAGCGAGTGGAATGCTGCAGCCCTCCAGGATGTGTTCTTTCAGGGCCTTAATGACAACATTCAGAGTCAGCTCATCGCAGTGGACCTCCCCGAAGACCTGGATGACCTTATCGCCATGGCAATCCACACTGATCGTCGCCTGTCTGACCACCCACGCCGAGACAGCCATCAGTTTTGTAATTTTGTGTTCTAAATGTTTTTTACCTTTCTAAATGTGTTTTTCTTAATGTAAATTTCTTTTAAATTTTGTTTTTGGAATATACATTTTGCAACTTTATATATGTGTTTTTAAAATGTAAATTTGTTTTACATTTTGTAATTTTGTCTTAAATATACATTTCCTTTGTACCTTTGTAAATGTAAATTCATTATGTTTTGTAATTTTGCTTTAAAATGTAAAATCAATATAAATTAGTTTTTACTTTTGTATTTTTGTCTTCTAAATATAATTATTATTTTTTGTTTAACTTCTGTATGTGTTTTTAAATGTAATTATCTTTTAACGTTGGGAAATGCGTTTGTCAACTTGTAAATTTGTTTTTACTTTTGGAAAAAATTTTTTTCTAACATGAAAATTTGGTTTGCATTTCCTAGCCACTGAAATGAAATCTTTACCTCCAGTTATTCCTAAAACCCACATCTTTACACAAAAATTTTCCTTAGAGATTATATGTGGACATTTTGGGCAAAGGAAGTGTCGGCACAATATCAGAGTGGAAACGAAGCTTTCCGTGTGCATCACCCCTAATGTGAAACCAAACAAAGCTTTTAATGAGTTAACACATTTGATCTGATACACAACAAGGAGAAAAAAACCCAAAACAAAACAGAAACCTTCTCTTCTCTGTAGGCAGTATCCAGCATTTTTGATGTCTCTAACAAGAACACAATAAATTGTTCCTCATTATTCAGTAATTAACTCCAGTGTGCCAGGTTCCCATCCCCCTGTGCCAGGCTCTAAATTACCACCCTCCTCCCCACTTCTCCTCCTGCTACACAGCTTTTTAATTTCCTCAGTGCTGTGGGGGGTGAGGGCAAAGGAGTGGGCACAAAGCTTTATGATCCCCATCATCTCATTGCCACGTTTGCCATCCTGTTGTCAACCCCTCACCCTATCTGTGGCACACCTTCCTCCTCAGTGGATCACGTCTCTCTACAGGATGACACCTGGACAAAGCTCATGGGTTGAATCCACAGGGAGACTGCAGACTCTTGAGATATCAAACCACTGGAAGGCAGCCTCCTGATTCTGTGTTCTACCTGTACATTGTACTGTCCCCTTCATCCTTTGTTCTTAATTGTTAAAATGAGGTTATTAATTGGAGGTTGAGTCAAATCACCTGTCATTTCAGCTGGGAAGCAGCCACTGATTGAAAGATTTAATCGAAAGGTAAAAACGTGCCCAGGGCCTGGTTAGTAGTGCCTGCTGGGAGCTCCTGATGTGCCTTGACAATATCCGCCTACAGGCCCTCTGCTCGCTTTACTTTGTGGAGTGAAGATTAGATGGGTAGTGTTGGGTGACACACATCCACATGCGTAGGCCAAATATAGATTCAAGAGAGTCAGTAGTGTTCAATTCCTGGAGGATATTGTGTTCGTTTTCCACTCTACTATTAACGACCCTGACCTAATTGAGAATGATGCTCACATCCATCATTTGTCTATATATGAGTGATGTCGGGTTCACTTGAGGGGTTAATTGTGGAAAAGAAATTTAAATTAGAGCAACAGAGTGAAAAACGTTAAGTTGCATGACCAAATGCGTGAGTCACAGCTCAGTTTTGTTATCCAAATGAATCTAAATAACTCTATCTTCTTAATTACTTTGTGAATATTATATATATATATATATATATATATATATATATATATATATATATATATATATATATATATATATATATATATATATATATATATATGTACAGTGGTGGGCACAGTTCAGCTAATCCAATAGCAGATAATTATCGAAGCTAATGTTATTGCTATCGGATTAGCTTTTCAGATACGTTTTAAAACCATCATCAGATGGACCAATTATCTTCCGCTAAGTTTAGTTCCAATAGCCTTCAGTCCGATAACATTTTTTTGTTGTTGGTAGTGAGCAACGTTTAACCATCAAAAACATTTGTAAGCCCTAAAATCAAACATTTTAGTCCATCTGTTGTCGGTTTGTAGCAGACTGGCTGCCTGTCGCTTGCTGATGATGTCATCATTAAGTGCAAAACATGATTGGCCAGTCAACGCAGGGAGCATTGTGGGTAGTGTAGTTCTGGTTCACTTTGGACGCTAAAGTGAGTTGTCCACTCGACACAAAAACAAAACAGACTAATTTTATCATTATTTTATTTTATTTCTTTCTAGCTCTAATTTAATCGCTAAGACTCGATGGGGGAGAAGAGCTCTCACAGCGCAGCTGTGTGTACAGAGGGAGGAACTTTTCTTCAGATTTTTTGGATTTTTTGGATTTTTTTTTTTAAAAAAAGGACACTTTATGTATGATTATTTATTCAGATGAATCCCACTGAAACTAACAGGTAAGAATTTATATTTACTACGTGTATTTTACTCTGCCAACCAATGCATTAATGGATGTATTTCGGTTGTGCAAGTCCCAGGGTTCAAAGCGTGTGAAAACAGCAGCAGCTTTTAGCTCATAAATAATGGTATATCTAATACCAAGATAAACTGTGACTTCTAATACTGTGTTTTACTGCTTTTGAAAGATGATGACAGGGTTTGGGGTTTTATTTTTTTAATTCATTCAATTTTCGTGTGTTCTTTGTGTTTGTGATCCTTGAATTAAGTGAAACTGGTTTATCAGAAGCCGACAGTGTAATCAGACGAGGCCGCATCCAAATCAATACTAATAGTTATCAGTTTATCATCATAAAAGATAACTTTTCAGTTATCTGATTAATGGTTATCAAAGTTAATTTTTGGTTATCTGTGCCCATATATATATATATATATATATATATATATATATATATATATATATATATATATATATACACACACACACACACACAGTGGTGGGCACAGATAACCAAAAATTAACTTCAATAACAATCAGATAACTGAAAAGCTATCTTTGATAAAGATAAAACAATAAGCCACCTAAAAATTTATCAGAAGTTACAGATAACCAATAAATTTCAGTATTGTCTCAGGTACATTTGCAACTACTAATAAACTGAAATTGAGTTTTAACTCCACAGTCACTTCTGGTAGCATCAAAAGAGACAACAGACCCAAACAATGAGCCTGCACTTCTGTCTTTGAACATCCTGTCTCCTGCTGGAAGCTCTTGTTTACTGCATGGCTTCCAACACAGACACAAGCTGAGTAGCCACAAAGCTCAACTCTCTATCCAATCACAACACTCCAGTCAGGCGGAGGTCTTGGAAAATAAAGCAATGCTGAGTTATGGTTTGGTGTATAAATAAAATGAATACTGATAGAATAACTCCATTAATATCAATTCTGTCATTTCTACAAAGTTAAAATATAACATATATCTTTTAATGTTGAATAATTCACTAATTCTGAAGTTTTGTAACAAACACAGACAGATCACAAAGGATTCTGGGTAAAATGTGCCTCTGCTAAACACTGATTGGTTGAGTCATTCATTATGTAAACCAACACGTTAATGTGACATGTGTCATGTGTTGGTGTTTACAGATAAATTTGCTTTTGTAAAAATTCCATTTTTTTATTTGTAAAAACAGGCATTTTTACGGAGCCCTGGAAGTGTCGTCGCATTGCATATGGAGAGAGTGCACTCATTTTATTATATTGTGTGCACGTTTTATTATATTGTGCACGTTTTATGATGTTGTGCGCACGTTTTATTATATTGTGCACACGTTTTATTATATTGTGCACTCATTTTAAGCATTGGCAAGGGCATGATCTACTTAAACGTGTCCACAATTTGTAAAACGTGCACTCAGTATTGTCTTGACACATAAATGTTGGCTATTAGTCAACAAACAGACAGTGTAATACATTTCCCCATTAGAAATGGATCTGGTCAGAGTGTATCATCATGGTTTGGGTGCACAAGGACATATAGAGAACTCCAGCTACCCAGCATGACATCATCTGGAGTTTAAGCACATTAAAAAGGATGCTGAGGTCGAAGCGTCTCGCCGTTGTCAGGATGACAATTTAGTTCATATTATGAAGTTTATTTTGAATGAAAGGAAAACGTGCGCATGTTTTATTAATTAAAGGGCTCAATTAAAGGAAAATGTGTGCAGCCCAGCTTCAGGGCCGATACTGCCATGAACACACTTTGCCAGTAGATGGCAGTAGAGACCTTGAAAACTTGCCAAAACAAAATTCCAGATAATCCGTGTCTGCTACATTTAAGATGTGTGGAATTTAATAAACGCAGATACAATAACGTCTATAAACCCAGAAAATATATTCACAAGAGTTTTAGGCGCAAGAGCAGGGGTGGCCAAGTTCGGTCCTCGAGAGCCACATTCCTGACACTCTTAGTTGTCTCCCTGCTCCAACACACCTGAATCCAATGAAAGACTCGTTAGCAGACTTTTAATGAGCCTTTCATTGGATTCAGGTGTGTTGGAGCAGGGAGACAACTAAGAGTGTCAGGAATGTGGCTCTTGAGGACCGAACTTGGCCACCCCTGCACTAGAGTTTAATGCTGTTGTCCGTAGAGCCTGATCAGAGTGTTTCAAATGCATTTCTCATGTCATGAACGTACTGAGATTACCCTATCCTAAACCATAATGCACTGCTGGGCACAGCATATATACCCACTAAAACCTTAAAAATTAGCGCATTACTTTAAAACTAAAACATATATCTGATATTTTCACTTTATAAAACTTCAGACATGACATTCATTTAAATAACTTGTCTGAAATTAGTTTGGTTAAAAGTTGAACCATAAGTTAAAAATGTATGCCTCTGGATGACGGGTGATATTGCCATCGTATCAGTATGGGGTTAAAAGAAATGAGGTTTTTTTTTTTGGGACCAGTGTTTCTTTGCCTGCAGAAGATAGAGTGGTTTCTTTTTGAAGCAGCTCTCCTTTGTTTTGCAGAGGATAGGACATTTAACAGGTAGGTGCTCAACCGATTTTAAATTTTACAAATGTTTGTAGCTGTTCAGCTTTATTTACCACGTTATCGGTCTAAAAACTATCAGACAAATATTTATTGCAAGATACTTAGTCCGATAATGGTCTTTAAAGTTATCTAAAAAGATAATCCAATAATGAAAACATTATCTTAGATAATTATCGTATTATCGGAACTGTGCCCACCACTGTATATATATATATATATATATATATATATATATATATATATATATATATATATATATATATATATATATATATATATATATATATATGAGGTCTATTAGAAAAGTATCCGACCTTATTATGTTTTTCAAAAACCATATGGATTTGAATCACGTGTGATTACATCAGACATGCTTGAACCCTCGTGGGCATGCGAGAGTTTTTTCATGCCTGTCGGTTACGTCATTCGCCTGTGGGAGTCTTTGAGTGAGGAATGGCCCACCCTCTCGTCGATTTTTTCATTGTTTAGGAATAGCTCAGAGACTGCTGCTTTGTTTGATCAAATTTTTTTCAAAACTGTAAGGCACAACTGAGTGGACACCATTCGGTAAATTCAGCTGGTTTTCGGTAAAAATTTTAACGGCTGATGAGAGATTTTGGTCTGGTAGTGTTGCTTTAAGGACGGCCCACGGTGCCTGACGGCGATCTGCGCTTCGAGGTGGCAGCGTCTCGCTGTTTCAAGTTGAAAACTTCCACATTTCAGGCTCTGTTGACCCAGGAAGTCGTCAGAGAACAGAGAACTTTCAGAAGAAGTCAGCATGAGGAGTTTATTCGGACATTCCATTGTTAACGGACATTTTGTAATGAAAGAACGTGCGGGCAGAGTCGCATGTCGGGCCGGACCCGACCGCGGGGGGTCGAGACAGGAAAAACACCTCCGTTGGAAACCTTAACGGGCAAGTTGGAACATGCCCAAGCTGTTAAACAATTTCTCAGTTACTCACTTGTTGAAAGCCATCAAAAGCCGCCTGAATTTTACAAATGGTTTTCAACACGGAGGTGTTTTTCCTGTCGCGGCGCACACAGATTCGCTGAGTGGTCACCGAAAGGACTCGGCAAATTTGCGCGCACGTCTTTCATTAAAAAATGTCCTTAAACAGTGGAATGTCCGCATAAAGTCCTCATGCCGGCCTCTTCTGAATTTTCTCTGTTCTCTCACGATGTCCTGGGTGAATTAAGCCTTAAATTAGGATGTTTTCAGCTCGAAACAGGCCGACGACGGCGCCTGGAAGCGCTGCATGACATCCCGCTCCGTGGGAAGTCCTTACACCGACAGAAACACCCCATAATCTCTCATCAGCCGTTAAACTTTTCACCGAAAACCAGCTTAATTTCTCGAATAGTGTCCACTCGGATATTCCTCACAGGTCCAGAAAAAATTTTGATAAAGCAACGCGCGCCGTCTCGAGCAACGTGTGAAACAAAGGAATTCAGCCGAGAGGGCGGGACCACATCTCACTCAAGGCCTGCCCACAGGGAAATGACGTAACCGACACGCGTGAAACAACTCACGCATGCGCACGAGGGTTCAAGCATGATTGGTGTAATCGCACGTCATTCAAATCCATATAGTTTAAAAAAAAATAAAAGGGTTGGTTTATTATCTAATAGACCTCGTATATATATATATATATATATATATATATATATATATATATATATATATATATATATATATATATATATATATTTGTGTGTGTGTGTGTGTTATTGTTATTTTTTACAGAAATGTTGTAATATTGCAACAATGGGCTAAATGTGGAGCAGAATCTCATGTACGAGGTCTGTGAGAAAAGAAACGGACCTTTTTATTTTTTTAAAAAAACTACATGGATTTGAATCACGTGCGATTACATCAGACAAGCTTGAACCCTCGTGTGCATGCGTGAGTTTTTTTCACGCCTGTCGGTTGCGTCATTCGCCTGTGGGCAGACTTTGAGTGACCACTGGTCCACCTGTCCCGTCAGAATTCCTTTGTCTGACAACTTGCTGAGAGACTGGCGCTTTGCTTTATCAAAATTTTTTCAGAAACTGTGAGGCAGATCCAAGTGGACACCATTCGAGAAATTCAGACAGTTTTCGGTGAAACTTTTAAGGGCTGATGAGAGATTATGGAGTGTTACTGTCGCTTTAAGGACTGCCCATGGAGCTGGATGGCGCGCCGCGCCCCGAGCTGCCTTCGTCAGCCTGTTCCGAGCTGAAAACTTCAAAATTTAAGCCTCTGTTGACCCAGGACGTCGTGAGAGCACAGAGAAGTTTCAGAAGAGGTCGGATCAGCAGTTTATCCGGACATTCCACTGTTAAAGGAGATTTTGTAATGAAAGACGTGCGGACGGATTCACGCGTTGGGACGCAGCCGCTCATGGCGAGGCGCCACATGAAAACGCCTCTGTGTTGATAACCATTCGTAAGATTTAGGCGGCTTTCGTTGGCTTTCAGTCAAGTGAGTATCCGAGAAATTGTTTAACAGCTGGGCATGTTCCAACTTGTCATGTAAGTCTTACAACGGAGGTGTTTTCATATGGCACCTCGCCATGAGCGGCTGCGTCCCGACACGCGAATCCTCGGATCTGCCTCACAGTTTCTGAAAAAAATTTGATAAAGCAAAGCACCAGTCTCTCAGCAAGTTGTCAGACAAAGGAATTCCGACGGGAGGGGTGGACCAGTGCTCACTCAAAGCCTGCCCACAGGCGAATGACGCAACCGACAGGCATGAAAAAACTCACGCATGCACAAGAGGGTTCAAGCTTGTCTGATGTAATCGCACGTGATTCAAATCCATATAGTTTTTGAAAAAAATAAAAGGTCCGTTTCTTTTCTCACAGACCTTGTATTTGTCTGAACAACAACACAGAAAGAAGGATTCATTTGCATGGTTTTGCTTTTTTCCCAGGAGCATAACATGAAAAATAGCATCAATCATGTTGTTCTGAACACTCATTTATTCCAACAACAAGAAGTGTGATATTTATTTGCAATGATAGTACCAGAAACAGTTCTTGTCCTCTAAAAAATGGAGGTGAACATTGCACTTGCTGCATTGAGTATGAGTGCAGTGTCTTTACCGCAATGTCTAGGGCATCCTCTCTCCACCTTAATTGGGAAATGTCCAGTTAAGGCCCGGTCACACGGCACTAACGAAGGACAACAAAGCCAAAACAAAACAAGAAATCTGGACTTTCATTGACTTTCGTTGGCATCGTTTAACCTTCGCGCAGCTTCATTCCTGCAGCTGGCACTTCATCAGGATTTTTAAACTGTTGAAAATTTGAATGAATGCCACTGAAAACCTCAGTTCGTCCATATTTCGTTTTGCTGTCATTCTTATAGTTTGCTTAGTTTTTGTAATGTTAGCATTTAGTTTGACTTCATTTGACCAGCTGAATGTTTTCATACAGTGCAGAAGCCAGTTTGTAAGGGCTGCTGTGGAGGAGAGATGCAGCTCCTCCGCCGGCGGTGCTGGTGTGTGGTATGGGGCTTCTACTGCTTCATGTGATGCGGTGAGTGTGGCTGCTGTCATGCCGTGGTGCTGGCTGGCCAGGAATAATTTGTCCGCTTCCTCAGCCAGTGCACGGCAGTCCTTGATCGTGGTGTTGGCCAGCACTGCATGCACCAGATGAGAAAGTTGCTGCACAAAAAGTCTGGCTGGTGTCTTCTCTGGAGCTGCAACATTCTGTTCATGAGCTCTGAAGGGCTTGCTGTCCTCCAACCCATGCAGAGAGAAGAGCCTGATGGCCCTTTCAGCGTCTAGCAGTTCAAAGGAGGCGGTTATCTGATGGGCTGCGAATTTGTTTGCAGCGGGGGGGGGGGGGGGGGGCGCGACTTTGCAGGAGTGCAATCAGCCTCATTGCCGTGGAGCTGCTGAGGGCCGTCACAACGTAATAATATTTCCTGTTGTCTGCAGTGATCTCTCAGAGCAAACTGAGCCTTGGTTTGTGCAAACCAGGCAGCAGTTTACAGAAGCGTGAAGTTGAGCATCAAGTGTGAACAAGTTCCAGCAGCAGCAGACATTCACATGTGAACAGGTTTGATCCACAGAGGTGTGACATATGAAAACAGAAAACCCAGTGTGACCGCAAATGGCTGCATTCTTTTCTGAACAACATTCCAGAATGAATGCATTCATCCAGAGTGAATCAGCTGGAGAGAAGGTGAAGCACTTGCGTGTGTGTGTCTGATCCATGTACTCAGCGCCTATGTGTGCATGATCAGGACTGGGAATCGAGCCCCTGTGTGTGCGTGTGACTAACTGCTTGATCCACACATCCGCAGCGCCTGGTGATCAGACACACAAGGATTTTGAAAAAAAGGCAGAGAGACAGCGCTATCTCTCTCTCTCTCTCTCTCTCTCTTTCTTTCTCTCTCACCCTCCTCCCCCTCTCTCTCCCTCCCTCTGTCTCGCTCTCAGTGCTGAAACAAGAACTGTTATGCTGCATTTGCACACGAATGCCATGAAGTATACATTCTTGTCCATTGATCACAAATGTGATGATTTAAGGCAGAGGTGTCAGGTCTCCTCAGGAACTGCTGTAATCTGTTACCACGCATTACGATTAATGACACGTGTTTCTGGTGAATTAACAGGAACCATTACACACGGTCAAGAATAATACTGCGCTGTTCACGATGCGCATAACAGCGCATCGTTACGTTCTGTCATGTTGTGAATGAGGTGAATTGTCTCCACACACCCATATTCATCCTACCATCAGTTGTTGAACAATTCAGATCACTCCAGTTTGCTCCTCAAAATCCACAGCAGAAGAACTTTGTGATTGCATGCTTAGTTGGGCTCTGCGCCATGGAGTGTCACAGAGAGGAGATGGAGACGGAGAAAGCCAGATGTGTGGCTCCACGCGGCTCTCGTCTTGAGTGTTTTCCCAAACATCAGGGACAGCAGCAGCAGCAGGTGGAACACCTGCAGGAGTGCGCTGATGAGCATTGGAATGAGACTTTTAGCCAACTTGGTGTCACTGTCCTTCTTCAGTATAGTGCAGCAATGAAACTGAATGCAGTGCAGCAGGGTTTAATTGTGTGCACGTCAGAGAAGAACGCTGTCATGCTATATTAAGGATCTCCACTAATCAAGACGGATCAACATGCTCAGTTGTGACCTCCACAACATGAGGCAAAATGAGGGTGGTGCGTGACATTCGTGGAAGATTTTTTTGACAGCCAAAAAGATGCTCCATGAAAATCATGAATATCATACACCAACACACACTATTAAGAACCCTATTCAGATGTGCTAAGTCACGTTAAGAATGTCAGGACTGTGCCAAGAATGATGCAAATATGACTGTTTTGTAGATATTAAAAAAGCATTTGATTCAATTTGGCATAATGGTCTGCTGTACAAACTGTTGGGATACGGGCTTGGAAGAAAAACATATGATATCATATACTCAATGTACACAAACAACAATTGCGCTGTTGAGGTTGGCAAGAAACACACAGACTTCTTTCCCCAAAGCAGGGGGTTACATAGGGATGCAGTTTGAGTCCAACCCTGTTCAACATATACATCAATGAATTGGCAAAATCATTAGAACAGTCTGCAGTACTGGGCATCACTCTAGTGGACACAGAAATTAAATGCCTGTTTTTGGCAGATGACCTGTTGCCGTCTCCAACAAAAGAAGGACTACAACAACAACTTGAACATCTACACAATTTCTCCCAAACCTGGGCCTTGACAGTGGATCTAACCAAGACAAAAATTCTGATATTCCAAAAAGGATCCAGCCTCCAGTCACACAAATATAATTTCTTCGTGGATAAGATGGCCCTAGATCACACAAAAAACTACACCTACCTTGGAATAAACATATAATAAGCACCACACCAATAAGCACCACAGGCAATTTCAACAAAGCTATAAATGACCTGAGAGACAAGGCAAGAAAGGCTTTTTATGCCATCAAAAAGAACATCAAAGTAGACACCCCAAATTAAATCTGGCTCAAAATATTGGACTCTGTCATAGAGCCCATTTGTCTTTATGGTTGCGAGGTCTGGGGCCTGCTCGCCAACCAAGATTTTGCAAAATTGAGACTCTGCATGCAGAATTCTCCAAATCTGTCCTCCGTGTCCAACTGAAAAACAGTGTTCAACGGAAAAACACCAAACAACCATGCAGAGCAGGATTAGGACGATACCCGCTAATTATTAAAGTTCAAAGAGAGCAATTCCATTTTATGACCATCTGCAAATAGTGACCCCATTACGCTCTGTAACAAAGCCCTGATCCACAGAGAGACTGTAGAGAGATACCCCTCAGCCAGATGGTTCTGGGACTCCCCACAAACACAAGCAGAGCCACCAAACACAAACCTTGTTAGACTAAACCAAATTATAAGAAAACAAAAGAAAACTATGTGACGCATTGGAAAAAATTCAAGCAAAAACCGGACTAAATTGGACTTCTTATTTGGCCCTAAACAGACAGTACTCCGTGGCCTTGAGCAATGTGACCAATACAAAGCTCAGGAAGTCCTTGACCATATTCAGACTCAGTGAGCACAGCCTCACCGTGGAGAAAGGCCTCCAAAGACAGATCTGGCTCCCCAGAAAAGACAGACTGTGCACCCACTGCTCACAACACGAGGTGGAGACCGAGCTGCACTTCCTAATCACCTGCCCACTGTACCAAGACATCAGAGACATGTACTTCCC
The DNA here is from genome assembly GCF_902500255.1 of Thalassophryne amazonica. NCBI lineage: Eukaryota > Metazoa > Chordata > Actinopteri > Batrachoidiformes > Batrachoididae > Thalassophryne > Thalassophryne amazonica. The sequence goes on from NC_047105.1 coordinate 133,258,154, forward strand.
ACAGATCACAAACATCAAAAAATACTTTGAGAGCATGACCAACATTGACAAACTTCTGTATCTGTTGGGTGAAGTACAACAATGTGCAAAAACAGCAGCAAGGTTTGTGAGCCACTGTAACAAGAAAAGAAGCAGCAATGGAAATAAACGGCCGTAAACCCAAAACAGGAGATTAAACTATGTCAGTTTATGTATGCCTGGTCATACCCACAGCCTGAGCCTAAGCATGTTGTTGTTTTGCTGCATGTTCTGTGGCTGTGCTGTGCTGAGTGTGCTGCAGAAAGGGATTAAATAAGGTAACACATATACAGGGCTGGAAATTTGAATCTGCCTGGTCATACCCACACAGCCGGCAATTTTGGGGGTAATTTTCAGTTCAACATTTAAAAAAATGGTACCAGTTTGTTCCCCATGTCATGAGAATTCAGAATATGTATAGTTTTTAGGGCTACCCCGGCAGGGGTGGTGGCCAAGTGGTTAATGCGCTTGGTTTCAGTTCAGAAGGTTCCGGGTTCAAATCCCACCCCTGCCACATTTCTCCATGTAATGTGGAGTTGCGTCAGGAAGGGCATCTGGCATAAAACTTGTGCCAATTCAAACATGCAGATCCACCTTGGATTTGCTGTGGCGACCCCAAGTGCAAACAAGGGAGCAGCCGAAGGGACTTACTATAGTTTTTAGAGCTACATATTATAGTTTGGGAGTTTATCGCACATGGTACAACACTGTGTGGTCTTACATAAATGGCTATTTTGGGGGTAATTTTCAGTTCAACTTTTTTAAAAATGGTACCAGTTTGTTCCCCATGTCATGAGAATTCAGAATATGTATAGTTTTTAGGGCTACATATTATAGTTTGGGAGTTTATCGCACATGGTACAACACTGTGTGGTCTTCATAAATGGCTATTTTGGGGGTAATTTTCAGTTCAACTCTTTAAAAAATGGTACGGGTTTGTTCCCCATGTCATGAGGATTCAGAATATGTATAGTTTTTAGGGCTACATATTATAGTTTGGGAGTTTATCGCACATGGTACAACACTGTGTGGTCTTACATAAATGGCTATTTTGGGGGTAATTTTCAGTTCAACTTCTAAAAAAATGGTATGAGTTTGTTCCCCATGTCAGGGGGTCGTTTTGACCGTTGGGGTTTTTCCGTAATTATTGTATGGCCTTGCCTTACAATATAAAGCGCCTTGGGGCAACTGTTTGTTGTGATTTGGCGCTATATAAATAAAATTGATTTGATTTGATTTGATGATTCAGAATATATATAGTTTTTAGGGCTACATATTATAGTTTGGGAGTTTATCCCGGACAAAAAGACAGACAGACAGACGTAGCCCTTTATGTATATAAATGTAGCCTATTCTGTAATGAACTACGTTAGCCAATGTAAGCAACAACTAACGCTAGTTTGTGGCTAGTGAAGACTGTATCTTTTACCTGAACAAACAATCCATAGTACAGGATAAGTGTATCTACAGTACATGCACATCTCTGTGCTTGATGCATTAATTGCTATTTTTTCATCAGTATCCAACATCATTGATAGGGAGGTTAAAAAAATCAGCAAATTAATCAATAACCGGTTTATGAAACAATTTGTGTGCAGGCCCACAGACAAATAAAATTAGACTTTGGGCTGTTAGATTTTTTACAAACTTGATGTTGACTTTTTACAGTGTAGCAGGACACTATTCAACTCATGGCTGCTTGTTAATATCATTCCCAGGGGATTCATGCCTAACCAGTTCAGGACGCGGCTTTGAGGAGACCAAAGCCATCAGCCAGGAGTGTCTGCAAACCAACACTCTGTCAAATACACACAGGTGATGATACTATTAAACTGTTGATTAGTGTTTAATAGAGTGTCTGCCCCAAGGCGCTTTATATTGTAAGGCAAAAGCCATACAATAATTACAGAAAAACCCCAACGGTCAAAACGACCCCGCTAGTACTCTAGCTGCAGCATTTTGAATTAACTGAAGGCTTTTCAGGGAACTTTTAGGACAACCTGATAATAATGAATTACAATCGTCCAGCCTAGAGGAAATAAATGCATGAATTAGTTTTTCAGCATCACTCTGAGACAAGACCTTTCTAATTTTAGAGATATTGCGTAAATGCAGAAAAGCAGTCCTACATATTTGTTTAATATGCGCTTTGAATGACATATCCTGATCAAAAATGACTCCAAGATTTCTCACAGTATTACTAGAGGTCAGGGTAATGCCATCCAGAGTAAGGATCTGGTTCTGTTATGTGTCGACGCGGGTTGAGGAGCGGACCTGCGTCAGACAGAACCCAGCGCTAAAAATAACCAGAAAGCGGTTCCAACAACAGAAACAATTTATTTTTCACCTGTGCATAATAATGTGTACAAAACTAAAAGAACGTCCTTCTGGTGGAGTGACTGTTGGCACGCTCTTAAGCGCCCAAAAGGATAGAAGCCCGGCGTTCCTGGACCCACTACCACCAGACAAACACCCCCCAGGTGGACACGACAAACTGACTCTCTGTGAAGCAAAGAAGAGGTGAGGTAAGTCAGCAGTTACAACAATATCTTTCAAAAGACACACGCTATCAGCAACACATTCAGGTCTGTACTTTTTTAACTTTATGCAAATGAGCAGCTTCTCACAACAAGTGGAGGATCACTTATCCTGCACGCCACAGCAGTGAGATGCAAACTGCACAATTCTCATCACAATTCCAGTATACTGCGTAACAAAACACCAAGTTACTATCAACAATTAGTCGAACACTTAATCACCTTTAATGTGTGCTGACAGCAAGTGTCCTCACCCTTCCTTGCTTCACGGGCTCGATGTGTCAAATCCAGGCGCGGTCCTCAGCGTCTCACAAACGAACATCACAAGGTCGAGTTCCCGGCAGTTCTGCTTGAATCACACATGCCTTAAATGCAGAACGCCATCCAATTATCTGCTTCAGCTGAAAGTCTTTAAGGTTGCATGTGAGCACCAGTCACAGGTGCTACACATGATGTTGATGAGGGTGAGGACTCTTCAGCCAGCACCTTCTCCACAGACAAATCAGTTCTCATGCCACCTGAAGAGCAAAGAAAAGAAAAGAACACCAAAACATCCAGCCACACCCCCCAACACACAACAGTACTCCCCCATCAACGGGAAGCCTCCCGGCGACCGAACAGACCAGGCCCGAGAACAGCACCTCCCTCCGGGTCCACGTCAGGAAGCAGACAGCACCACGCTCCTAAGGTCCACCACAGACAGCAGGACAGGCACCGCAGCTGGAAGGCCGGCTGGAATCAACAAAAGCCCCAAAACATTCCCCAGTACAATTCAACACACAGAAAAAAACATAAAACCCACCCAAAACCTCCCCAGGGGACTGTCCCATCAAACCCCGGGAAGAAAAGAAAAACTCCCAAACGCAAAAACCCAACACAGCCCCACAAACACAATACAAACGTAAATGCATAAAAGAAAAACAACAAACAACCCCCCCAGAATGACCTGCAGAGCCCAACCCCCCCCAGAAGGCCTTCATCGCCAGTTCCAGGAGGAACAGCCAGAACCATAATCCCACAAAGGTCCCCAGGTGTACATGGAGCAAAACGGCGCCCCCCAGGGGACCGTACCATCAACCCCAGGAGGTACCCTCCCCACAACCCCGGAACCCCAGACCCGGTCACACTTGGCTAGTTGGCCCCAAGCCAATTCCCCCCCCAGAGGACTGTCCCATCAACCCTGGAGGTGGAACCCGGAAGGAAATGGAACAAAATCAAAAATCAACCCCCGGAGGACTACCAAAAATAACCCCGGGGGGATATAAAACGACCGTAAACCCTGTTACCCTCCCTGGCACCCCGAAAGACCCCGGGTCCCTCCCAGAGCCCCTCGGCGGCTCAACTTTGGCGAACGGCTCAAAACATTAAGCCGGAGAAGGGAACAGGAAAAAACTAACCCAGCTCCAACCCCAAGGTGCAGCGGAGAACCGGAAATACGTCCGGTGCCCCAACTCGACCATACCACAGCCTCTCGGGAGGGGTGGAACTACCGAAATGGCGAACGGCAACAGATCGGCCCACCCCTCCGACTGAGGTAAGTCTCCGCTGCACCACACCCCGGCAACACCAATGACGAACAGTACAAAGGCTCACCGAGGCTGGAGTGGAACCGGGCCCTAACCAAACCAAGAAAAACGCCTCTAACACCCCCCCCCCCTAGGTGCAGAGGTCTTCTGAGAATGCTCAGCGTGACCAACCTGCACCACCCCACAACCCACAAGACAAATGGTCTTGGGGCAAGTGAGGTTTGGGTTAGGGATGTAGAGAAATAAAAAACAACAAAATAAAACGACCCAACAAACCCAAACAGAAAATACCTAAAAACACATAAAAATTAACAATTAAGTGAGCCCAGGCGGACTTCTAACCGCCTAACAATCACTCCACCAGATACGCCTCTGACTCCCCATACAATTATAACCCCTATTTAAAGAAAACAAAACATTTACTCGTGCTAGATTTTTTTTTTTTATGTGTGTTATTTTGCCTGTCCCAGAACACTTGGAGATACGTCACCATTATTTCTCTTGACGTTTACATGTCGGGGCAATACAGTAATCTCTGCTCGTCCGAGCTGCATGGGCTCGTCAACAGGAGGAGCCAGAGGTCCCGTCGGAGGATCTTCAGTGGGGCGAAGAAGAGGCGGCCCAAATCTGTGTCGGGGAAAGCCCCGAGATGAAAAAACCCGCTCTGATGGGCGTCCTCTCTCGCGTCCACGCTCCTTCATCCGATCATCTAGACGAATCACCAACGATATTAGCTCATCTAAATCGTTTGGCTCGTCACGGACTGCCGGCTCGTCTTTTAATGATTCATTTAACCCATCTACAAACATTCCTCGTAAAGCTGCGGCGTTCCAACCTGACTGAGCAGAAACCAGAGAACATTGCATCACCGCACAAGGCTCCGGACGACAAACAATCGGTTCGGACGCCGAATCTCTGGGTGACGGAGTTATCTGCACTAGTATCGATGATGCCGCAGCTGGAGCAGCAGGAAGCGGAACGGCTTGCGCTGCAAGCTCTGTAACACGGGCGTCTGTTTGTTTAATTTGGTTTGCGAGATGCTGTAATTGCTCCCATATTTTCTCCAAGTGTTCTTGAACTTTTTCGGCAAAAGGAATCGCTTCTGCCGCTGGGTCCATTATGGAATGGCTGGGAACTACTGTTATGTGTCGACGCGGGTTGAGGAGCGGACCTGCGTCAGACAGAACCCAGCGCTAAAAATAACCAGAAAGCGGTTCCAACAACAGAAACAATTTATTTTTCACCTGTGCATAATAATGTGTACAAAACTAAAAGAACGTCCTTCTGGTGGAGTGACTGTTGGCACGCTCTTAAGCGCCCAAAAGGATAGAAGCCCGGCGTTCCTGGACCCACTACCACCAGACAAACACCCCCCAGGTGGACACGACAAACTGACTCTCTGTGAAGCAAAGAAGAGGTGAGGTAAGTCAGCAGTTACAACAATATCTTTCAAAAGACACACGCTATCAGCAACACATTCAGGTCTGTATTTTTTAACTTTATGCAAATGAGCAGCTTCTCACAACAAGTGGAGGATCACTTATCCTGCACGCCACAGCAGTGAGAAGCAAACTGCACAATTCTCATCACAATTCCAGTATACTGCGTAACAAAACACCAAGTTACTATCAACAATTAGTCGAACACTTAATCACCTTTAATGTGTGCTGACAGCAAGTGTCCTCACCCTTCCTTGCTTCACGGGCTCGATGTGTCAAACCCAGGCGCGGTCCTCAGCGTCTCACAAACGAACATCACAAGGTCGAGTTCCCGGCAGTTCTGCTTGAATCACACATGCCTTAAATGCAGAACGCCATCCAATTATCTGCTTCAGCTGAAAGTCTTTAAGGTTGCATGTGAGCACCAGTCACAGGTGCTACACATGATGTTGATGAGGGTGAGGACTCTTCAGCCAGCACCTTCTCCACAGACAAATCAGTTCTCATGCCACCTGAAGAGCAAAGAAAAGAAAAGAACACCAAAACATCCAGCCACACCCCCCAACACACAACAGGTTAGACACCATGTTTCTAAGATTTGTGGGGCCAAGTACAATAACTTCAGTTTTATCTGAGTTTAAAAGCAGAAAATTAGAGGTCATCCATGTCTTTATGTCTGTAAGACAATCCTGCAGTTTAGCTAATTGGTGTGTGTCCTCTGGCTTCATGGATAGATAAAGCTGGGTATCATCTGCATAACAATGAAAATTTAAGCAATGCCGTCTAATAATACTGCCTAAGGGAAGCATGTATAAAGTGAATAAAATTGGTCCTAGCACAGAACCTTGTGGAACTCCATAATTAACCTTAGTCTGTGAAGAAGATTCCCCATTTACATGAACAAATTGTAATCTATTAGATAAATATGATTCATATATATATATATATATATATATATATATATATATATATATATATATATTGTATATATAGCTTAATTTATTTCAGGACCACACCCTGACCCATCATTATTGTCTCTTGGTGAATGAGTGAAAAGCCTCAGGCTGTAACCTCTGATCTCCTCGGTACTGCGTGGCCTGTCTGAGCTCTTCATGGCTGACTGTACGTTCGGACCTGTGTCACGAGGTTCACCACTGTCATACCAGTGTCGGTGCGGAAAACTAAATGATAACTACAAATCAGAAAACATTGGTCTCCACCACCTACATTTAGAAGACTACTAACTTAAAAAAAAAAAAAAAAAAAAACTCAGGAAAATGTTTACTAAATGTTAGTGTCATTAACAAATGTTAAATAAAATTTTTAGATCTCAAATGAGTGACTCTTTTCATATTCAGTATACTTCAGTATACACAATATATAGTACATACAACTAACTATATACAGTACAACAGAATCTAATATACTAACTATATACACTTTACAGCTGTGTCATCCATGAGCAGAGTTGTGCAAAAGGACACGGTTTCATTCTGAGGGTGAATTCACAGTGTAATATTTGAATGAAGACAAAAAAATGATGCTTTATTCAGCAGGAATATAGTCTTTCAAATCAAGTCATCCCTGGAAGTTGGTCATCACACAGCAGTTGGTCCACAGCTGATTGACTGTCCCAGGTAAAGTTAGAGGAAGAGTGTGTTCCCAGATGTGATACTCCTTCAGTCTGCGAATGGCTTCTAACATTCAAAGCTGGGTGATTGCATGTGTTTTCAGAGCATCTTCTTTGCTGAGCTGCACTGTGGTTACGAGTGAAATATGAGTAAATTAATTTATATTATTTCAGTAACAATTGTCTGCACATTTTAAAAACCTTAATATCATCAATCACAATTTTCATTTTAAATTTTGATTTTCTAGCCTGTCGTCTTGAACGGTGATCTAATCTTTAGCCAGCTCCTTTACTTCAGCCTCTAATTGCTGTATGCTGGCAGCTGCAGCATCCAGTGCACCTGTATGACATCAGGGTAAATAATGAAAATGAGAAAGCTTTCACAGCTCAATATTTAACTTTACTTGCTATTGTTAGACTATTACTTTTAATATCACATTTTATTGAGTAGAATTATTATTACCTGGCATTTTACAACTAGTAACTGTATGTGTACACACACACACACACACACACACACACACACACACACACACACACACACACACACACACACACACACACATATATATATATATTTATATATATATATATATATTTGTTGAATATGTTATGTCTTTGTGTTCATGTTGTTGTGCTGCCTTCTTGGCCAGGTCTCTCTTGGAAAAGAGATTTTTAATCATACATCATCATCATCATCATCATCATCAGGCCTCATGCTCAACAAGACAGGGGGGTGTCGTCATGCTAATCACATTCGCCAATCTTCTCCACTTGGGTCAGTCCAATGCTAGTAGCTCAGCTTCAGTTAGTGATACACCCAATTGGTGTCGGTCCCTGGCGACGACATCAATCTAGCGAATGCCGGGAGCTCCGCGGGGGCGTTTCCAGCCAGCAGATTTGGGAGCTCCGCGGGGGCGTTTCCAGCCAGCAGATTTGGGGTCAGAGTGGAAGATAACATGTGTTGGGTGTTCAGGGGGGAGTCTTTTCATGTGTCCGTACCAGCGCATCCAGTGCTGTGCTGCCAAACGGGACGCAGGGGGTTGTTGGGTGCGTTCCCGGAGCGAGATGTTGGAGACTATCATACCATTTTATGCCCTCTATTATGCACAATGCTCTGCTGTCGAAGCCATCAATTCTCTCTGCCATGGACTTATTAAGAGGCCAGGTTTCAGCTCCATAAAGAAGGATGGAGAGGACTGAGGTGTTGTAACCTTGATTTTATATATAATCATGCATATATATATATATATATATATAATTGATTAATCAAATACAAACAATATCGTTACACATAAAACTAAAAAAGAAAATAAGGGGCTTTTTGTAAATTAATTATATACAATTAAATTAATTGTATATAATTGCAAATTAATTATATCCAAAAATAAATAAATAAAATGTAGGGCATCTGAACAATAAAAGAAGCTAATCTTGAGACACTGGAATCAATCAAAAATAGACAGAAAGAAAGAAAGAAAGAAAGAAGAAAGAATATACCCAACAGAGGTAGTCATGTTCTGTCATCACGGTCGAAGCTCTCACCTATTTCTTTCAGACAGTTTTGTCACTTGGGAATAAGTGAAAGCTTGGCTGTGTTTGTTTGTTGGAATTGCAGAGTGGCACAGAACAGTGCCCAGGCAACAAATGTTACCTCAATGCTGTGACAATGTTGAGGTTACATTGCAGCAACGTTGCGGGTTAACGCTGTAACAACGTAATTGTGTTGACTCCTAAAAACGTTGTGGAAATGTTGCATGCAATGTTGTAATGCAACGCTGTCACAACGTTTACGCAACATTGTGATTTTTTTCAGAAGAAAATCGACTTTCAATTTTTTCAGAATTTTTTCCCCTACTTTTTTAAAGAAAACATTTAGTACAAATGACAGAGATAACTCAAAACAAGTTTTGCTTTTATCAAAAACTCTTTTATGTCAACAAATGCTGAGTCATTAATTATTATACTGAACACAAATACAAACATGCTGACAGGCGACAGCTTAATGCTAACTTTAACATTGAAAATGCCATAGACATGCTAACGCGTTAGGATCGGTCCCATTTTTAAATTATAAAATACATTTGTCAACTGTTTCAGAAGACCATAACAGGTCAGTTTAACATAAAAAGGTAAGCATTACTCACAGGCATATGCTCTTTAGGGTTTTAACAGGGAAAAATTAAGATAAAGCGAAATAAAACAAGGGCCCCTTGCTACCCAACAAGATACCTGATGGAAAAAAGCACCGCCCGTACCAGTGGTGGTGCTTGATGAGGGTGGTGGTTGAAGAGGAATGGAGGCCACTGGCAACTGTTGTATCACCTGGAAAACAGCGGCTGCTGAGGCGTGTGGGATACCAGCGGCAGCTGGGTTGGTGAGAAACATGGAATGCCGGAGACTGGTGAGGAGCGTGGAACAATGACTGCTGAGAAGCATGAAATACTGACTGCTGAGGAGTGTGGAACACTGAATGCTGCTGTGGTGCATGGAATGCTCTGTCTAACATGGAGGTTTTAGAACACTGTGTTACTGCCAGACAGCTGAAGGACTGTATACCTGTTAATGTGTTTTGGATGGCTGTGAGGAGTGTCTGAATGGAGGTCGTGTCTGTCGTGGAGGTCGTGGTTGTAGTTTGGAGGGGAAGCTGGAATGGAGTGAAAAAAGTAGAGTTGTTTGGGTGTGGGGAGTACAAAAGGTACATGGGGTTTTCTATATAAGAAGGGATCTGTCTTTGAATAAACAGGGTTCTGATGTTGCGTAGGTCAGGGTAAGCAGTCATGAGGTCTGGTCTGGAATGAACAATGGCATCTACGGAATCTAATATTTTGTTACTCTTAGTACTGATTAAGGTGTCAGTGTAGTCGAGGTATATATTTAAAAAAAACAAAAAACTTCTGTGGCATTACGGAGGCCAAGGGTGTCAGCATATTCTACCGAAATTAAGTTACATTCTCCCATCTGATTAAATCTGTTCTCAGAGTCTGAACAATAATGGTCTATTTCTGGAAGAAGGAGCTGTGATGGTAGATAAGCCTCCGGTTGCTGAACCCAGTCCGGGAGCCTTCCCTCATTGAAAAGGGCGATGAGGGCATACACGTCCGGGAACCAGGCAAAAACCTGTCAGGTCCCCATCAGATCATTGCATGTTCATTAACAGCAGTCTGTCATTGATGATGCTCCCCTGTCTGGTGAATGATTTGTGTAGTGGGTGGTGGTCGTTGTCCAAAATCCCCAGCATCCTGTGCAGGGTCCTTCTCTCTGCCACTGGTGTAATACACTCCAGTTCGGTGCCAACAACAATTTGATGGCCATCTTGAAAAATAGTCACCATCTTAGATTTTCAAGTGGCCAGTCCACCTAATCTATTTAGCATACCCATGGGAATCACTGTGTCAAATTTGGTGCTTGTATCACCATTTGCATGATTTTGCCTCAAACTTGACTGTATCTGCTTCACTACACAGCCTGCCTTCCTCACCAACCTCTCCAGTCTCCCAGCATCCCTCTTCTTTATGCTGCCAATTTAATGGCCCCATCACACATAACACGAATGAGGCCAAATGGCACACAAAGGAGGGTTCGAATGGCACTCGTGAAAAATCAGAGCTGCACTTGAATGCCTCATACAGCAGTTAGCACAACCCTTTGGCCACAGCACATGCACTCCTCATTTGCGTCGTGCTTGTGCTCGACACCAAATCGAACAGCATCAAGATGAGGTCGTACTACCATCTGACCGTTGTCACAACATTTGTACAGCATGATGTATGCAAGTCGGACCATTTGGGCGCCGGTCGAGGGGCTGCACAAAATGATCGGCAACATTGAACCCTGGCTGAATGTGGTGAACATGGTAGCCTTCAGACCAGCATTCAAATGAGGGAGAATGGCACTGAATGGCCACAAAAACTTCGACCCATATAAATTCCATATAGATTCCATAAAAACCCCAGGGTCCTGCAGCCAGCACACCATCCGACCAGACAGCCACGTCATGTGACAAGCAGTCAATGTTGATCACGGCCCAGGCACACCCACTGAGGCAATCAGATGATGCCAGCACATGTGTGTGCACCAAAGCCGTCAGATGATCACACGCGCATTCACCAAGGTGATCGTCATGTCGCACCTGACCACTGTGCCATCGCATCTCAGAGCTGGAGAACACATATCGTGCCATGAAGAACATCACCTCTCAACATGTCACCGCAATGCACATGTTGGCAGGCTGTCATGACATGGTGAAAAATAAAAACAGCTCACCGGCCCGCTCATGCCTCATGTGACATGTGATCACAACATCCACATGATCCATCCATCATGTGACAGCGTGACTGGCAGCCCTGACTGACAGCCCACGCTTGTACCACTGTGGGCAGCTCATTTGCCACACATCCTGGAGAGGGGAAAGCCGCGAGCCCATTCATGTGAGCGCTTTGCTGCTCCATACAGGGGGTCGTGTGATGTGTCATCACAACTCAGAGCAAGAGAACACACATCGTGCCATGAAGAACATCACCTCTCAATACACCATCAAGATGCACGTGTCGGTAGGCTCTCATGGCATGGTGAAAAATAAAAAGACATATCACCTTTGGAATGCATTCAGCTGCACCTCAGTGCGCACTGCACACACCATCAGCCAGGTTGCCCCATGTGAAAATATCTGTCTGGCGAGGCAAATGTCACACCCACCACGTGAGTTACAGTCCACATGATGTGGTGTCCTTTGGCCAGAGACAGCTAGACATGCGGAGCCTCTGTGTGACTCGCTGATGTGTTCATGGTGTGAGCGCATGATTTCATTCATGTTAGTTCATTAAGTCCTTGTTTACTTCCATGGGCATTGTTCATGAACAAGAAGGAACAGAAGGATGATAATTATTGTATTCTCTGCTATTTATAACCTGAATTAAGTATTTTAACGATCAAGTCATCAGGCATCAATAACACATCATTACCAGGAACATGATTGACTTACATTTAAACAGTACATTCATTGTTCTTATAATGTTCTGTGGTCTCTCATTATTTTGTTCTTACACATTTGATTTATGAAAATTTGTGCATTTAATTGCTTCCACTGCTGTGTGAGAGCAATGTGGTATCACACCTCTCACGTGGTCACACTGTGGTTGTGCGCATGTACAGTCGTGCACAAAACCATCTCCGCAGGATCGTACGGCATCTGTGCACAGCTTTCCAATTGTCTGTTCCTCCTGACTGTGGCTGGAATTTTTCAGGTTTTGCAAATTCGGCCTGTTTTGGCCTGATTCTTCCAACTTCGTATTATGTGTGAAGGAGCCCGAACCAATGTTTCTAGGATATTTTAATTCAGTGTCTGATACTTTATTGTCAGAGGAGAAACTTTTAAGACATGCTTATAATTTACAGTGCAGTCAATCCAGGCAAGGCAATAAATGTACAATTGAGGGTTCTGACATTTGCACTCTATGTTACTGCATTTACATTTCAGATTACATCACATTTCAGCAATGATTTTGATGTTAACCTTCAAGCAACCAAGCTATTTTAGCGAGTAATATCACTGAGTGGGGTTATTTATGACCCCACTGACTTTATATTGGAATGCTTATATATAAATGATTGTTTTAGGGTCCTTCATATTTATTTCAGTCTCTAATATATTTGTCCATTATTCTTTTCATCCTCACTCTGGGCATCAAGAATCAATCTCAATGCTTGTGCAGCTGTACATGTTGCTATGCTAGGTCTGTTGCCCTTCCTTGCAAATCAGTAAATTATAATGATTAGAGTTGGTAAAATTACAGTGCGATCTGAAGCTATAATGTCAAAACTCTCATAGATCTTCCCAGGGTCATAAGTGATTCTGTACAAGTTTGGATTATACCTGCCACACGGATCGGCCCGTCCTTGCAAAATTCTATAGTAATAATCTTTATTTAAGCAGGTAGAAATTCCATTGAGATTGAAACCTCTTTTACAAGGAAGACCAGGCCAAGAAAGGCAGCAGTACACATTATAAAGGACAGGTTAACACCAACATGAGAACATTGGTGATAAATAAAATACAATCGTCTTGGTCATAACATTGCACATGACATAAAGTCTGAGACAGACTTTTATTTAGAAACGAAGGCATTGCACAAACAAATCCTATTTGCAATCTCATAGAATAGACCGGAATGTGTTCAAAGTGGTCTGTCTGGACAGTTTCAGTTTGGATTGGAAAATATTCCAATCAGAGGGAGCTGAGAAACTAATGGTATTCTTTCCCATTTCAGAACAGACATGAGGTAAATGAAAACAATGTGTCATTTGAGCGTAGAGCAGAACAGCTTTCATATCTCTGAAGTACGTTGGAACCAGACCAAAAAGAGTTTTGTAAACCAGAATCGTCCAGCGTACATAACGCCTGGCAGACAAAGAGGGCATGCCTGCTTTGGCATACAACTCACAGTGGTGGGTGAGGCCACTACAACTAGTGATGAATCTCAGGGTACAGTGGTACAGCGGGATCAGGGACTGTAGACAACAAGATGAAGCACGCCTATACACACACATCCCCATAGTACAACAAGGGCAGGAAGGTAGCAGTTATCAGGAGCTTCCAGGCACTTAAGTAGAAGTATGACTTGTTTCTGTTAAGGAAGCCTAGCTTCACACTTAATTTGGCATTCAGGACCCATATCCATGAAGCAGGCTAAGGCTAAAAATAGTTCCTAGTGATGTTATTCTAAGAAAAATCTTAGAATTCCTTGAATTCTTAGACATTTGTTTGAATTTGCTCTTGGTAAGATGAAAGTTGCCCGCAAAGCACCTTAGGTAAAGAGAGCTTCTAAGGTACCAAACTGGTAAGAGTAGGGAAGAGGACTTTTATGAAGCCTAAGAGTGTCTTAAGTAGAGAAAATGGCAGAAAAGGAAGGAGAGATATCCTCCATATGTAGGATGACAGTGATTCAGTAACACGCTAATCACTTCATAACGTGGATGATAATTGTTAATTTATGCTTGTTAATTTTAACAAGCATAACTCAAAGTTCTTGTTTGACACGGTGGCAACACTTAATCATGGACAACCACCTGTAGTTCTTACAGCACAAAAAATCCTGGATTACTTTGAGAAGAAAATATAAGACATTAGGTTAAACATATCCCAGCATGCCTTAACCCAGCCACAACACCCTACTATTGCGGTGGGCGCGATTACTGAGGTATTACCTAGATTTACAGAATTTGATAGTATCTCACTAGGCGTGCTGATGAAATGTGTAACGTCAACAAAAAGCACAACCTGTTTATTTGATCCTACACAGTAAAATCACCAGTGTAAAACTAACACTGACAGTGTTAAATTAACACTGCCAGGGAACTTATGGTCCTACTCTGGCCAGAGTGGGACCATATGTTCACTGGTAATTTAACAATGGTGATTTTACTGTGTATACCAACAAAACTTTAAGGACCCGTGGCCCACTCGGGCCGACTGTACTGGAAATTATTAGTCTTTCTTTAACTACTGGATCTGTTCCTAAGTGTTTCAGACCTGCAGTGATTAAACCATTACTTAAGAAACCTAATCTTGACCCTAGTGTATTGAAAAAACTATCAGCCGATATCAAATCTATCATTTTGCTCTAAAATTCTGGAAAAAGTGGTTTCACTGCAGCTCATGGACCACCTTACTGGGAATAATCTCTTTGAGCCACTGCAGTCTGCTTTTAGAATATATCATTCCACAGAGACGGCTCTCACTAAAGTGGTGAATGATCTTCTGCTTGCAATGGATTCGGAAACCGCTATGCTTCTGGTGTTGTTAGATCGCAGTGCTGCGTTTGATACCATGGATCATCATATTCTATTCAATAGGCTTGAGAATCATTTTGGGATTACTGGGAGTGCCCTTGCGTGGTTGATGTCATACCCGACCAGTGGTTCTCACTGTGTTTTGTACAATAATACTCCCTCTAACCTTAGTGACATGAAATTTGGGGTTCCACCCGGGGTCCGTCTTAGGCCCCTGCTTTTCTTCCTTTAGCACTCCTTGGGCACATATTGCAACACTTTGGGATTACCTTTCACTGCTATGCTGATGATACTCAGTTACACATGCCGATAACTGCTGGTAATCTCATCCACATAAAATCCTTAGAAGACTGCCTTGCATCAGTGAGAAGCTGGATGTCTAGAAACTTCTTACTTTTAAACTCTGACAAGACTGATATCATGGTTCTTGGTCCAGTGAGACATCGACATCAATTTGACCAGTTAATGCTTAGCTTAGGCTCGTGTGTCATACATCACACTGACAAAGTGAGGAACCTTGGGGTAATTTTTGATCCTACATTGTCCTTTGACCTCCACATTAGAAATATTATGAGGACTGCTTTCTTCCACCTGCAAACTATAGTGAAGATTCTTCCTATCCTGTCTATGGCTGATGCTGAGACCCTGATTCATGCGTTTGTCTCTTCTAGATTAGACTACTGTAATGTTCTATTTTCTGGTTTACCGCAGTCCAGCATGAGGGCTCTCCAACTGGTTCAAAATGCTGCAGCCAGAGTTTTGACACAAAGCAGAAAGTTCAACCACGTTACACCCATTTTGGCATCTCTTCACTGGCTTCCTGTCCCAGTGAGATCAGATTTTAAGGTTCTGCTACTAGTCTATAAAATTGTTCATGGACTGGCACCTCCCTACCTAGTTGACCTAATTAAACCTTATATACCAGCCCGGGCTCTACGTTCTCAGGGTGCAGGACTACTTAGTGTCCCTAGGGTGAATAAAAAAGTCTGCGGGTCATAGTACTTTCTCTTATCATGCCCCTTTTCTGTGGAATGATCTCCCTGCATCAATAAAACAGTCAGATTTTGTGGAGACTTTCATGTCCAGACTTAAGACGCATTTATTTTCCCTTTCGTATGGGTAGCATACTGGCATAGTATAATTCTACGCTTTTTACTCTTTTAATTCATTTTATTAAGAAACGGAGCATGCCACGGCCTCAACTTTACCTAAATTGTGGGTCTTTTAGTGAAGCTTAGGGCTAGTGGCCGGTGATCACCTTAGTATTTCCTGTGTTTCTTGTTTTTTAATGATGACAAATTATACTGTATTTCTTGTCTTTCTGATGCCTGATTCTCTTTTTCTGTCTGTTTAAGGTGCAGCTCCATCCAGAGATGGGTGTGGTATTTGTGCTGGAGACCCTCCTTAGACCTTACTTGTGTGAAGCGCCTTGAGGGAACTCTGTTGTGATTTGACGCTATATAAATGAAAATAAATTGAAATTGAAAAATTTACTGTCTTAATGTATTCATAAATTGTTTAGGTTCTTGTTATCACGCACACACTGTTATTATTATTATTATTATTATTATTATTATTATTATCTGTATTAGTAATATTGATATTTTCTTTTATTATTACTTCTATTTTTTATTTGATTTTAAATGGACCACAATGGAAATAAGTGTTTTCTCTTTCTTGTGTCATGCATGTATTTTTAATGTATTTATAATTATATTATGTGATCACAATGGACGTACTAAATAAACTCACACATGCACGCATGCACCCACGCTTTTAATATATAGATATTCGGCATGTGAATAAGGCACGTTCATTTAATTTTGCTGGGTTTCATCATCATGACATTAAGTTATCCTCACAATTACATGTCTTAATGGAGTTCAGGTTATATTATCGGTTGATTTCACTGTCCATTCACGACTAGGAGGGTGGAGCACATTTGTTTTTTTTATTTCTCCTCTCCTTTCCATGACAACCAATCACACTTGCTCTCAGACATCTGCTGGCTCACTCTTAGGCTAAGATTCCTTGCCAGGAAATTTTAGGCTAAGTTAGGAGCTCTTTGAGAAAACTTTGAGTTGCTTCATGGATACGGGCCAAGGTGTTGAAAATGAACTTTAAAGAGAGCTCGTGTCAGTACTTGTAGCTGCTGACTACCTTGAGAACATTACTTTGGGCAGTTGTAATTGATGGTATCTTCTCCAAGGAAACTGATGATTAAAGGTGCATTTACACATCACCAAGAGGCGTTACGAATGTCATTTTTCTGTCATCCGTGACACATTCCTGACATTCTTAATGTGACTTAATGCATCTGAATAGGTTTCTTAATAGTGCGTGTTGGTGCGTGATATTCTTGATATTCGTGGAGCATGTTTTTGCCTGTCAAAAAATCTTCCACGAATGTCACACACCACCCTCATTTCGTCTCACATCGTGGAGGTCGCAACTGAGTGTATTGATCCATCTTGATGAGTAGTGATCCTTAATAGAACGTTGCAACGTTCATAGTGGTTCCTGTGATGGTTCTTGGAGCCCAAACTGTCACGCATTATTACGAAGTGACATGGAAACTGTCAAGTTTTGACACGACTTGTAATGTGGCGTCACATTTCACTGCGCGCCACGATGAATCAGTTTTCTGTCACGTGCGCACAATTAAACTCAGCTCCAAGTGTCGTTCCACAGATCCTGCTGAAGCTCCTCAGGATGCTCCTGCAGGTGTTCCACCTGCTGTTGTAACCGATGAGCGGGAGAACGAGTCTGAGCAACCAGAGGAGCGAGAGGAGACTCACATGCAGCCAGACATCTCTGCACCTCCTCCAGTCTGGCGGAGGAAGAAGCGCGTGTACAATTAAACCCTGCTGCACCCCATTCAGTTTGATTGCTGACACCAAGTCGGCTAAAAGTCTCATTTCAGTGCTCTTCAGCGCGCTCCTGCAGGTGTTGCACCTGCTGCATGTGCCTGATGTTTGGGAAAATGCGTGAGACGAGATCCGCATGAAGCCACACATCTGGCTCTGTCCTCCTCCTCTCTGCACCACTCCATGGCACCGAGCCCAACTACGCATGCAGTCACAAAGTTCTTCTGAAAAACTGGAGCGATCTGAATTCGGTTGGATGAATATGGGAGTGCGTGTGGAGACAATTCACCTCGTTCACAACATGACAGAACTTAATGATGCGCTGTTACGTGCAATAGCACGCAATAGCGCGCAACAACGCGGAACACTATTCTTGACCGTGCTTAATGGTTCCTGATAATTCTCCAGCAACACGTGCCATTACCATAACGCGTGGTAACAGGTTGCAGTAGTTCCTGAGGACACCTGACACCTCTGCCCAGAATAATCACATTCGTGATCAGCGGCCAAGAATGTGTACTTCATGGCATTCGTGACTTGTCGTCATTATGTGTAAACGCAGCATTAGAGAAAAACATTATTTTGGAGTTTTCTGCATTCGAGACTCGTTTGAATTTCTCCAGAGGGTTCTGCATCAAAAGTAGACTGCTAGAATTCAAATGCCTGCATCACGGTGTTTGAGCAGCAATTACTTCTTGTGTCATCAGTATATACATGATAGAAAGCATTTGATAGGTTTGTACACAGGTTAGCAGACAAAGTGTGAACAAGATGGGTCCCAAGACTGAGCCTTGAGGAACACCTTTTGTTACCTCAAAGAAGGCACCGTTATCACCAGCCATCTGAACACACTGAGTCCTGCTAGCCAAATAGTCTGCAAACCATGAGACCATGTGTAGAGACGCTGTGTTTGGAAACAATTTCTAATAGAAGACTGTGATCCATGGTGTCAAATGCCTTTGAGAGGTCAAGAAATAGTGCGACACAAAACCTTTTTGAATCCATTGCCTCAAATACATCATTTAAAACTTTTAGGTTAGCTGTTGTGGTGGTGTGTTGCTTCCTAAAACCATTTTGAATAAAGAGCACTCCGGCGCTGACACTAACTTTATTGATCACAGTCTGGTTTCCAAAGCTCACATTTCAGTAGAAACACTGCGCACTCCTATTTCAGTGAATGCATTAAATGGGACACCTCTCCCCAGTTTCACATATCAAACTGAGCCCGTCTGTTGTGTGGGCCGCTGAAGAGGAGGTACTGCTGGCCCACCACCACCAGAGGGCGCCCTGCCTGGAGTGCGGGCTCCAGGCACCAGAGGGCGCTACCGCATCATGGGAGTAATCTGGGTGACAGCTGTCACCCATCACCAAACACAGCTGTTTCTACTCAGCACCGAGGTATATCAGGAGGACGGCGTCTCCACCTCAGTGCCGAGATATCGCCTAAGACCAAGGTAACATTCTCTGCAGCATATTCTGTGATTGACAAACTTGTTAAACCTTTCAGGACTGGTGACTACTGAGACCCTCCTTCTTTGGATAAGTACTCACCTTCCTGCTGAACTTTGCCAAGAGGTGGAGGCGGCTTCTCCCCTCTCTGTACTGGGTGCGTTCATCCACTCCTGTGTGTTGTTGCTCTCTCCTGCCAGCAGTACCGGATCCGACGAGCGGAGGCAGTGGCCACCTGGGAATTCGGGACTTGGCGGTTCCAGTATTTCCAGGGTTCGGTGGCAGAGGAGATCTGGGTGGTTCCGGTTCGACTGAGACGGACGTCTCCTATCTTCGAGCCTGCCCACACGACACCAGCGGATTCGACCCTAAACATTGTGTTTGTTATACTACTCGTGCTTGTTTCAGTAGTAAATCTTGTTTTTTACGTCCTCCATTGTCCATTCATGGCGCCCCCTGTTGTGGGTCCGTGTTCCTACACTTTCACAACACCGTCACTCTAATTGTTTCAGGCAATCATAGGGAATCTATTAACTTTTTTATTTATTCCTCTGTTCCTTCAATGGCATTAGGGCACCTTTGGCTGTCACTGCAGAATGACCACATTGATCGGCCGACCAGTGCCATAACCCTGTGGGGCGAGACCTGTCACCTATGATGTCTCAGATCATCTGAACCTTCCATCCCTAGTGCTATTTAATGACAGTACACCACAGATTTATCCAACATCCCCAAACAGTACCACGATCTCCAGGAGGTATTCAGTAAAAGTCGAGCTCTTTCACCCCCCGCCGACTGACTGGGTCGTTTGACCAAAACCTGCAAGCTCTCTGACGGACCTGAACAGTTTTTTCTCAAACTCATGACCCTGGTTGTAGCTTAGAGGGGTATCCAAACCTTAGTATGAAATTGTTGAAAAGATGATCTGCTACTGTTTTTTGCAGCCTTTTTCTTGGTGGCATAGGCTTGCGCAAACCTGGTCAAATGGTCAGCCACCAGCAGGATGTACTCAAAACCACCTTTGCAGGACTCTAGATGCAGGAAATCAATGCAAAGGAGTTTGAGTGGGGAGTTGGAGGTTATGTTGCCCATCAGTGCTCTCTCTTGTGTTGCTGTCTTTTTCTGTTATAGGCATGGGTACTTCCTCGTGACATACTCCTCAATCTCTCTTTTCATGAAGGGCCAAAAGAATCACTCTCGAGCTAGGCTCAGAACTTTCTCGACACCGACATGACCCATGTTATTATAGAGGTGTATGAGAGCAATCTGTTTGAAAACAGCAGGCAACACTATTTGTTTGTGTTCTTTGGTCTTCTTATAGAGAAGGTCGCTCTCTATGTGCAGCGGACTCCACTCTCTCAGCAGTCTTTTTGTGTTGGTGTCACACAGACAATTGCTCAGTTTATCGAGGATGGAAGTGAGGGAAGTAGCCCTATGAGCTTACCTAAAATTATGGGGATAATGGCTCCAGAAAAATAGTGTATAACAGCATTTAAAAAACACATATTCCTGATTTGTGAGTCTACAACTATCGGTGTGGTTTCATGGAAAAGAAGACATGGAGATGGTCTCTGTCACAGTGAAGCGTGTCAGTCCTCACTCATTAATAGGGTCACCGCCGAGCATTAGCTGCCATTGATTGACATCAGAGCTGGGGAGAGGATGCCTCCTCTGGAGCAGTGAAGTGGGGACTTTACCATAGTGTTCTTCAACAATTTAAACTTATAGAGAGCAGATGTGGACCCTCCCTTAGATGATGGTCACTGACCTGGTCTCCGTTTGGAGTGATGTGTCACCACAACATTGCCAGCAGTCAGTGGTGGAGTCATGGCACGGGATCCGTGATCTTTGATGGTGCTAAAGCAACCTCTGGAACAGTTCTGGGGGGGGGAGGGTCAGCATTGGAGGAACCACAGGGCCCTCTGTCTGAGTGTTGCCCGACGGAATCAATTTGACTCAATGGAAGTGTCAAGGTCAGAGTGGTCCTGTCTGAATGTGTCCCAAAAAAAACAGACCTCTGCCTCTGTCCATGATGACTGATGGGTCAGTGTTGAGCAGGAGTAAAACCATGAACAGGCACCAGGGTGCCACTGTATTCTGGAAGGCTGCACTATGCTTGGCAATCCATTTTGACATCCAGAAGTTACGTCCACTGCATTGACCAGGAGGGAGTCCTTCTGCACTTCATCAGACGGCTGGAATATAGCCTCCATCAGGTCAGCAAGCTTCTTGTTAGCTTTCTCTGCAAGAATACAGTGCTCACAAGTCAGGACCAATACAATGGCCAAATCCAGTGATCAAAGACTTTTCAAAATAAACTTAAATTCCACAAACTCAAGAAGAGTAAAAATGTCAAAACCATAATGAAATAGCACCAGCTAGTTTAGCTATGAGGCTAAAAACATATGAGCAAAGCTAGCTACAACCAAGGACTTGACAAAAAAGATGTACAGTTAAGATCAGTTCAATAAATACTAAAAGTACTCATTGGCGTCACTCATCCGAGCACTGAATGTCACCTAGAGTCAACCACACATCATCTGCCATCAAACTTCTGGGGGCCAACCCTGGACCACAGCACCGAAGCTTTCTTCTCCACTTGTCCTTTTTGTGGTTGGGGCAGGTCCTCACATTATCCACCATCCGGTCAGCCCTGGTCACACATATTCCTGAAACTTATCACTGAAATACTGTCTTCACAAGGCCACACCACCATTTTGCACCACCAGGACTTTGAAGTTTCTGATGTCATAACTTCAACTCAAATAGACTCAGATGTATTTTTGACTTGGCGGCAGCTACACAGGGGAGGTGATGGTCTATTGGTTAAGCGTTGGGCTTGAGACCAGAGGATCCTTGATTCAAATCCCAGCCTGACTGAAAAATCACTAAGGGCCCTTGGGCAAGGTCCTTAATCTCCTAGTTGCTCCCGGTGTGTACTGAGCACCTTGTGTGGCAGCACCCTCACATCGGGGTGAATATGAGGCATTATTGTAAAGCACTTTGAGCATCTGATGCAGATGGAAAAGCGCTATATAAATGCAGTTCATTTTATTTATTTATTTACACCACATTCTGAAAACTACAGAATTAGTGTCCCATTTGATTCAGAAAATCACATTGAAAATGTTGATGATGTGCAGAAATACCATTCAAAAACCAAGACTAAATTATTGTGAACACTAAGCATTGCATCAGGACTCCATTTCTACTCAAACTAAATCCTGACAAAGATGTAATAAGACGCTGCCAAACCTGCTATTGTAAATAAAAGCCTTCTAAATGCACGGCATCAATATTTAATGGTGCTGCTGGGACAGGAGGCCACGCAGGGCTGCGGCGTTGACTCGGGGTGGGGGCTGGTGTTTATGCTGTGGAGGAAGAGCAGCTTTGCATGAATGAAGCGATCAGGACCTGAACTCTGAACAAACCTTGTGAGCACACATAAACACGGCTGAGCATCACGTGATCACATTACTTTGTAAATGTGAGACATGTGTCACTAAATACAACCACAGTGTGGTGTTTTTCACATTTAATACCTCCATTCTTTTCGTTTTCCCTCTCACAAGTGTTTTGAATTACGCTGTAAAGTGGAGAAGGACCACTATGTACACTAATGGGTTAACGCTGTCCTCAGAACAGCCATTAACGAGCATGCATGTGGTGTGCAGCAGTCAAAACCACCTGACCTTGTCCATTTCCGCTGGGCCGGGATGGGACAGCATTAAGAGCTGGCCAGTAAAGGACAGGCCATTTGGATGTTATTAAAAAACATTATAGTTCATGCTACTCCCAAAGCTATCAGGTAATTTGAAAGGGATCCAGTGAATTTAAGATGTGCAGATGTTTTCGATTTAAAACTGGCATCTGTTTATGCAGACACACTTTATGTTCGAAAAACCACAAAGGACCTCCAATAGGTTTTATGGAGCAGAATGAGCTGGAGCGCTCAGCTTTGTAATTGTGCCACACCAGGTAATGAGAAAATTGCTCACAAGCAGCGTTCCCTGCAGATATAACCCACAATATACAATTTTACACAGCATGGGCCGTATCCATGAGCGGGTGTTTTGTGTTGGTAGGGGGGTGGGGCGTGGCGAGGGAGTTGGGCAGTATCTATGCTCCTGTACAGCTGTACAGGAGATGAATAAACAGTATGGATCATCTTTAAGGACAAATTCACCCAATAAGTACATGTAGCCAAACAATGAGTTTTCATTTCACATTGTGCACATAACTGATACACATTAGTTTTTGCTGCAGTCCTGCTTTTTAAGTGGGTACAAGGTATTCTGTAAATTTTGTGTTTAAATACATTTTTTTCTTTCAAAGCAAACCCAAGTGATTTCTGTAGGTGTCTAAGATCCAGAGCAGGCAACTGAGGAGGATAAGAAGGTGGGTTACCAATATGTAGTACTTGGTTTGATTCCTGGTCACACTACCTGCCTGTGTCCTTGGACACGATATTGATCTGAATTGTCCCACCCAGCTGTAAGCTTTGGCTGAACAAGTAACATGGATTGGACAAGTGGACAAGTGTCCCATCCAGAAGGAGCTGTGACTCTCATCTGCTTCATGCTAAAGAATAACCACCTTGGGCCAGGGGCACTAAGGGGGCTGCAGCACTCCCTGCTAGGAACTGTACTTGCAAGGGAAATAAGTTTAAGGCCTATGAAACAACTGACTGAAGGAGATCCACCACACCATCATACACTCCCGGTCAGAAAGTTTGGCTCTCGACACGCCACCTTACCTTTTGGGGTATGCCCAAGAAATTGGCTCCCAGGGTCATTGGTCGCACCAAAATTATTAATCCTGTCTCTGTCTGTCTCCGTCTCCCTCAGTCCATGCGCATCCACCCCACATTTCACGTCAGTTATATTAAACCAGTCTGTTCCAGTGTTTTATGCCCTCCGGCCCTTCCCCTGACACCTGCCCGTTGTGTGGATGGTGGCCCATGGTCGTGATGTCCAGTATCTGGTCAATTGGGAGGGTTATGGCCCCAAGGAGTGGTCATCCCGCTTTGTATTGGATCCCTGTCTTATTCGTGACTTTCATGTCGCTTATCCTGATTCCCTTGGGCCGCCTGGAGTTGGCTGCAGGGGGGAGGGGGTTACTGTCAGTGTCTAAGATTTTGTCATGTCTGTTTTTGTTTTTTTTGATCTGTTTTGTTATTTTCCTTCATTCATTGGTTTTCTGCATGTTTATTCTCTTGCTGGGTTTTCTGCTTGGGTCTGTCTGTCTTTGTCTCTCTTGTCTGTCACTGGGTTCTTGGTGGTGGGTGTTTCTTTGTCTCTGGCCACTCCCTTGTTCTGGTGCTTTCCACACACACCTGTTCCTAATTTGCAGCTCATCACTTGGGGTTATATAAACTCACTGGGTGCTGCTAGTCCTCGCTAGAATGATGCGCCTTGTGCCTTCTCTCCAGCTCTGTTCTTTGTGTTCCATAGTCCTTTTTTGGGGTTCTTTTTTGTTGAAAAGAAGGATAAGTCCCTCCACCCTTGCATAGATTACCGCCGCTTAAAAAAATATCACGGTAAAGAACCGTTAGCCACTGCCACTTATCTCTTCTGCATTTGAGTTGTTAGAAGGTGCCAAGATATTTACAAAACTTGACCTACACAATGCTTATCACCTGGTCCAAGTTAAACAGGGAGATGAATTGAAAACTGCCTTTAATACACCTACTGGACATTGCGAATACCTGGTCATGCGGTTTGGACTCATGAATGCACCTGCCATATTCCAGAATTTAGTAAATGATATGATGCGGGAGTACCTTAATAAGTTCGTCTTCGTTTACTTAGATGACATCTTAATCTATTCCCCCCATCTGGCGACCCACATGTGCGCACTGTACTGCAAACCTTACTGCAAAATGATCTCTTTGTAAAGGCTGAGATGTGCAAATTCCACAGACCCACGGTGTCCTTCTTGGGCTTTGTTATTGCTGAGGGGGAAATTCAGATGGATCCGGAGAAGGTTGTAGCGGTGCGGGACTGGGCCGTTCCCACTTCTCATAAAGAAGTACAAAGATTCCTGTGTTTTGCTAACTTTTATCGTAAATTCATATGCAGCTTCAGTACGGTCACAGCGATTTTGCATGAAGTCACCTTGTCCCTTCGTCCGTTTGTCTGGGTGCCAGAGTGTGGCAAGGCGTTCAGAGTCCTAAAAAATCATGGCGCTTGCTGTACCTACTCGCCCGTGGCCTCATATCTCCATAGACTTTGTAACCAGTTTTCCACCTTCTATTGGCCACACTGTAGTTTTGACCATTGTTGATCGACTTTCTAAAATGGCTGATTTCATTCCTCTGCCAAGCCTTCTGTCTGTGAAGGAAACGGACAAAGTTATG
The DNA here is from genome assembly GCF_902500255.1 of Thalassophryne amazonica. Taxonomy (NCBI): domain Eukaryota; kingdom Metazoa; phylum Chordata; class Actinopteri; order Batrachoidiformes; family Batrachoididae; genus Thalassophryne; species Thalassophryne amazonica. The sequence continues at coordinate 133,283,769 of NC_047105.1, forward strand.
CTTACACACATATTTAAATTACATGGGTTACCACAAGATATTGTATTTGACCACGGGCCACAGTTTGTGTCTAATTTCTGGAGGGAGTTCTGCCATCTCCTCTGGGTCTTGTCAAGCTTAACTTCGGGCTACCATCCATCCACAGGCTAACCAAGCGATTTAATCAGGAGTTAGAAAAGGGTCTCCGGGTTCTCGCAGCACAACATCCTGCATCATGGGCAGCAAAACTCCCTTGGATAGAACTTGCACATAACAGTTTACCCTCAGTGTCCACTGGTTACTCTCATTTTCATGTAGTTTTTGGTCATCAGCCCTCGTTATTTCCTCCTGTTAACCTCAAGTCCTCAGTTCCCTCAGCCCTTAGTCTGATCCTCTGCTGCCAGTGATCCTGGGAGCGGGCTAAGAAAACTCTGTTATGCTCCACAGTTGCCTACAAAACTACCACTGACCGAAGGAGGTCCACCACACCATCATACACTCCTGGTCAGAAAGTTTGGATCTCGGACACGCCACCTTACCCTTTGGGGTATGCCCAAGAAATGAGCTCCCAGGTTCATTGGTCCCTTCCCGGTCTCCAAAATTATTAATCTTGTCTCTGTCTGTCTCTGTCTCCCATGGTCCATGTGCATCCACCCCACATTTCGTGTCAGTAATATTAAACCAGTCCATTCCAGTGTTTTATGCCTTCCGGCCATTTCCCCGCTGCCCACCGGGTGTGCGGATGGAGGCCTGGTATTTACCATGCGGCGGCTCCTGGCCTCTCACTGTCATGGTCATGATGTCCAGTATCTGGACAATTGAGAGGGTTATGGCCCCAAGGAGCAGTCATCCTGCTTTGTATTGGATCCCAGTCTTATTTGCGACTTTCATGCTGCTCCTCCTGAGAGGGTCTGAGATTTTGCCATGTTGTCTGTTTTGGTTTTTGGTCTGTTTTGATATTTTCTTTCATTCATTCATTGATTTTTTTTTTGTGTGTGTGTGTGTTTATTCTCTTGTTGGGTTTTCTGCTTGGGTCTCTATCTTTCTTGTCTCTCACTGGGTTCTTGGTGATGGGCGTTTCTCTGTCTCTGGCCACTCCCTTGTTCTGGTGCTTTCCACGCACACCTGTTCCTAATTTGCAGCTCATCACTTGGGGTTATATAAGCTCACTAGTCCTCGCCAGATTGATGCGCCTTGTGCCTTCTCTCCAGCTCTGTTCTTCGTGTTCCATAGTCCTGCCTGCCTCGTTTTGTTGATGACCTCCTGCCTGTTTGAATGACTAAGTTTAAGCCTGATGATTTTTGTACTGCTGTGTTTTTTGGACTGCCTCTTTGTGTACCGACCTCTGCAATCCACACCTCTAAGAGCGCCAGAGAGCTGTTTGTGTAAGCCTTGCATTTGTGTACAAATATTTTTGACCAACCCGCCTGTCAGGTTCAGAGTGAAGAGCTTGTTTGCAGTAACAAAGTCATTCTGTCAGATCCAAGGATGGAGGATCACACCTGTTCAAAAGGGTCCACCATCACATGTGAAATGCATCCAGCACCACCAGGACCGGCACACCCTGTCGCTGACTGCATCTTAGAGAGTGATGCAGACTCCCGTCTGTATTCATGGATTCCACTCTCAGAATTTGAAACACATCACCATCAATGTCAGTTGTGGTCTAAACTGTAATGACTTGAAACTAAGACAAAAATTTGTCATGGTTGATTTAGCATGCCGATTTAAAATATCACAAGCTGAGGTCAGCAGCACAGTGGGACTGTAGGCAGACATTATGTGTGAACTCGTGAAGGATTTCACTGTGTGCTTGCCTCGTGAAACAATCAAAGCAACGTTGCCAAAAGCTTTTACAGAGCTTGTTGCAAATACAACCTGTGTAATTGACTGCACAGACAGTTTTACAAAAAGCAAAAAACCTCATTCAAGAACGGAGTCATGCAGACACTATTATGCAAATAACACAGTTCAGTATTTAGTGGCTGTTTCTCCCTCTGGAATCATGTTTATTGTGGAAAATGCAATGACGTACAGAACACAGATAATGTTTTGTTTTAATATGGAAAATTTATTGAAAACATTGTTTTCCTTGTAACATTAAAAAAATAAACAGCTGAAAGTGTTTTATTTCCAACCTTCTTTATTTTCCTTCACACGGTGCTCCTTTGTTGTCTGTAACACACATTACACCTGATAAGTGATGACTGTATTTTCAAGAGATTCAGATATTTGGGGCAGAACAGAATCTTCTTTGCAACAAATTCATCCACTAATGTTGGAAGCAGATGTGAAAAGTAAAAATTCTGGAGGTGTTTCATGTGTCTGTAAAGACTTTGTCAAATGAAATGTCCAACTCCAGGTGTTCAGTTGGTGTCCAGATAACCAGCTGCAGACAGACACATCACTGTCTGGACCTGGAGGGATGTAAAAATATGGCTTAGAGTGTATTTTAATGAATGCTCATATGCATTCTGTCACATTAGTTCATACATTATAATTAATTAAAGTTACCCACCTGGAGATCTGCCTTGACCTGTGATACATGAACACCTGCTGTTTGTGTTTCACCTGATGCTGAAACTCAAACCCAGGCTCAGTGATGAGGGACTTTAAGGCTTCTGCTGGACTCTACATCTGCCTTAAGGTAAATAAGTTGTGTCCGTTTAGCAGAACGGGACCGACCTTATTACTGTGCAGGTCCTGATATGCCTCAGAGCTTCTCAGATTATTCATTGCATCCCGTCTGAAGGGAGAGCTAAGAAAGGAGCTAAAAATGCTACCGTATGCTATCTTAGGCCACTTCTTCATGTCGTCCTTCCACCTCTATATTTGTAGACAACGGGATTGTAATGTTGTCTCATTTGAGCTGTGACAGCTGTTGTTTACTTCTCTAATCTTTGTAGAAAGTGGATTACTATGAACAGTTAACATGTAAACAAACGCTGGTTCCGGTTCATATTGGAAGCGTCACCCATAATTCACGCAAGACCTCATGGGGGCTCGGAATAATGTGGATACAGAGAAATCATTGCAAGAGTGACATATGTTGAGTGGGACAAACGTAACTTCTGTTTGTCCAAGTAGACCTGCCATATTTACCAGCACAAATCAGACAGTTACAAACTTGTTTTTCCTAAGAACATTATAATTATTATTTTGTGGTGAATAAAACCCCAATTCCAATGAAGTTGGGACATTGTGTAAAGTGTAAATAAAAACAGAATACAATGATTTGCAAATCCTCTTCAACTCAGCCATTCACAATCAAAGATGGGGATCACCACTTTGTGAACAACTGTGTGAAAAAATAGTCCAATAGTTTAAGAACAATATTTCTCAATGTGCAATTGCAAGGAATGTAGGGATTCCATCATCTACAGTCCATAATATAATCAGAAGATTCAGAGAATCTGGAGAACTTTCTGTATGTAAGCGGCAAGGCTGAAAACCAACATTGAATGTCTGTGACCTTCGATCCCTCAGGCGGCACTGTATTAAAAACAACGTCACTGTGTAAAGGACCTTACTGCGTGGGCTCAGGAACACTTCAGAAAACCACTGTCAGTTAACACAATCCGTCGCTACATCTACAAGTGCAAGTTAAAACTGTACCATGCAAAGTGAAAGCCATACATCAACAACATCCAGAAACGACACCACCTTCTCTGGGCCTGAGCTCATTTGAAATGGACAGACGCAAAGTGGAAAAGTGTGCTGTGGTCTGATGAGTCCACATTTCAAATTGTTTCTGGAAATCATGGACGTCGTGTCCTCCGGACACAGGAGGAAAAACACCATCCAGACTGTTACCAGCGCAAAGTTCAAAGCCAGCATCTGTGATGGTATAGAGCAACACATGCTGCCATCCAAGCAACATCTTTTTCAGGGACATCCCTGCTTATTTCAGCAAGACAATGCAAAGCCACATTCTGCACGTGTCACAACAGCGTGGCTTCGTAGTAAAAGAGTGCGGGTACCAGATTGGCCTGCCTGCAGTCCAGACCTGTCACCCATTGAAAATGTGTGGCACATTATGAAGTGCAAAATATGACAACAGAGACCCCGGACTGTTGAACAACTGAAGTTGTACATCAAGCAAGAATGGGAAAGAATTCCACCTACAAAGCTTCAACAATTAGTGTCCTTAGTTCCCAAATGCTTACTGAGTGTTGTTAGAAGGAATAGTCCAGCAGCTTAACTCCAGTATGTATAAGAATCGTTCAGTTTGTGATAAAAGCATGAAATTTGGTAAACATATAGCCAAAGGCATATCGAAAAGATTTGGAAATAGAGGCATCATGAATTTTCAACATGGCGCCCATGGCAGCTATTTTTCAAAATGGCCACCAGATACAACAGTTTTCTTATGAGTGATGGCTATAATGTGACATTGTACACAGAATTCGATTAATTACCATAAGTGCTTGCTAATGTGTTTTTTTGGATTTTCACTAAAAATTCAAAATGGTCGCCATTGTTTCCAGAGTGGTTATATACGGATAAACTCTGTCGAATTATACATTTTTCGTGATGCATAATTTGAATTAGCAAATGTAGAATTTCTGAGAAGCTTTGTTCTACCTCACAAGACATATATTAAGTGAGGCCAAATCTAGGGTCTATTACAAGGAAGCCTATTCACACTCGCCTTCACAGAAGCAGAGGGCAGTGCATTGTAACTGAGCTTTTTTGCACTTGCAATGCCCAACACAACCCTTCTTACATTTGCAAGAGACAAGTTCATAACTGGACTGGCCTGCATCTGGTAGGCATGTCCAGAAGGGTTCATAGTCTCCCTCAGATGTCTTTGACCAACCCCATTTGCACGGTGAAGGTAGTTCTGGTGTTGACACCAGCACTTGACCCCACACGTGACCTCCTTGGTATACTGCTCTCTTGACATGCTCTTCCAGGGCAGCCTTGGTTGGAGGGATTGATTCTGCATTGTGTGTCTTGGTGAATAACTTCCTTCTTGTCATATCTATTTCTGTGCATGTGCTGGTTCGGTCATAGAGTAGGATAACAAACCTCTCAATTGTGGGCATTACCTCTTGTGGTATCTCAGTTGGGGCTGAAGACAGTTTCAACAGGGCATGCGTAAGCTCAGGAAACACAGTCCATACAGCCCATGCTGTTGTGTGGGCCGCTGAAGAGGAGGTACTGCTGGCCCACCACCACCAGAGGGTGCCCTGCCTGGAGTGCGGGCTCCAGGCACCAGAGGGCGCTGCCGCCTCACAGGAGCAGCCAAGGTGACAGCTGTCACCTATCAACCGAGACAGCTGACATCCATCAGCAGAGGGGTATATCAGCTGGACGGCATCTCCACCTCATTGCCGAGATATCGCTCTACCAAGGAGGTAACGTATCCAGCCCAACGAATTGTCTTCTGACTATTGAATACTTTTGCCTTTGCACAGAAAGAGAGAAGAACAGCAGGAGACTGTATTTTGGGATAAGTACTTGCATTCCTGCACTACAGTGTTGTTGTTGATTAGAGGTGGAGGTGGTGTTTCCACCCTACGTGTTGCTGGGTGCAGCCGCACCCACATCTGACTGTTTCTGTTCCTCGCCAGCAGTACCGGATCCGACGAGCGGAGGCAGTGGCCACCTGGGAGTTCGGGACTTGGCGGCTCCAGTATTCCCGGGGTTCGGTGGCGGAGGAAATCGGGTGGTTCCGGTTCGACTCGGACAGACGTCTCCTATCGTCGAGCCTGCCCACACGACACCATTGGAATTGGTTATAACCACAATTGTAATCTGTTGTGTTTGTTGTGCGTATTCACAACAGTAAAGCTTTGTTATTTGACTTTCTCCATTGTCCGTTCATTTGCGCCCCCCTGTTGTGGGTCCGTGTTCCTACACTTACACAACAGGATATCTCGGCCAGCGTCATGGATCCCGAGGGGCGTCAACTGGCTGTTGAACGGCCAATGGAAGAACAGGGCGCACAGGCGTCCGCAGGAGGGGTGATCGGTGAGTTGCAGCGGATCCTCACCGCTTTCACGACTCGGTTGGATTTGATGACCGAGCAGAACGTCCTCCTGAACCGCAGGGTGGAGGCTCTCGCCGCGCAGGTGGAAGCGCCGGGCGCCGCTGCGGCTCTCCCTCCCGTCGACCCTGTACGTAATAATGACGTTCCACTGGTCGTTCAACGACCCCTCCCTCCTTCCCCTGAAGCATACATAAGCCCCCCAGAGCCGTACGGAGGCTGTGTGGAGACGTGCGCAGATTTCCTTATGCAGTGTTCGCTCGTCTTCGCACAGCGTCCCGTCATGTACGCGACCGACGCTAGCAAAGTAGATTATGTGATAAATCTGCTTCGTGGTGAGGCACGCACTTGGGCTACAGCGCTCTGGGAGCAGAATTCACGGCTCCTTCAGACATATGATGGGTTTGTGAGGGAGTTCAGAACAGTGTTCGATCACCCTAATAGAGGAGAGACCGCTTCAGCCGTGCTGCTGTCAATGAGACAGGGGCGCCGGAGCGCAGCTGCCTATGCAGTTGACTTCCGCATCGCGGCTGCGAGGTCCGGCTGGAATAACACTGCCCTCCGCGCCGCCTTTGTAAACGGACTGTCGATGGTCCTCAAGGAGCACCTGGTGGCTAAGGACGAACCGCGGGATTTAGATGGGCTCATCGATCTTGTCATACGATTAGACAATCGGTTAGAAGAGCGCCGTCGGGAAACGAGACGAAGGGTGTGGCCGGGCACTCGATCGTCCCTCTCCCTTCCGGTTCCGACCGCGTTCCGCCCTCCCCACGCTCCACGGCCCCTGCGCTCCGTGCGGTTACAGCCCCCCCTGCTGACGAAGCTATGGACATGAGTAGGGCAACATTTAGGGCACCAGTTACACAAAGGAGGCTGGCCCACGGAGCGTGTTTTGTTTGTGGCTCGATAGAGCATCAATTAAGAGACTGCCCCGAGCGGTTAAACGCCAAACGCCCGCCCCTAGAAACTGGGCTAGGGGTGGGCCAAGACATTCACGTGGGACACACCCACATCGCCACACGGCTCCCAGTTGCAATCCTGTATGAGGATTTAACCCTGAAGGCCCCAGCACTGGTGGACACGGGCTCAGAAGGGAATTTGCTAGACAGCAAATGGGCCAGGGAGATGGGGCTCCCTCTGGTGGCGCTTACCTCGCCTGTGCAGGTACGGGCACTAGATGGCTCCCTACTCCCTCCAATCACTCACAAGACACCACCAGTAACCCTGGTGGTGTCGGGGAATCACCGGGAGGAGATCGAGTTTTTTGTGACTCCGACCACCTCCCATGTGATTTTAGGGTTCCCCTGGATGTTGAAACACAATCCCCGGGTCGATTGGCCGTCCGGGGTAGTGGTTCAGTGGAGCAAATCCTGCCATCGGGTATGTTTAGGTTCCTCGGTTCCTCCCGGTTCTCAAGCCAGGGAGGAGGTCAGAGCCCCGCCCAATCTAGGGATGGTGCCGGTGCAGTACCATGACCTTGCGGAGGTGTTCAGCAAGGATCTGGCGCTCACCCTTCCCCCGCACCGCCCGTATGATTGTGCCATTGATTTGGTTCCAGGCGTTGAGTTCCCATCCAGTAGGCTGTACAACCTCTCACATCCTGAGCGCGAATCAATGGAGACCTACATCCGGGACTCTTTGGCTGCCGGGTTGATCCGGAATTCCACCTCCCCGATGGGTGCGGGTTTCTTTTTTGTGGGGAAAAAAGATGGCGGATTACGTCCATGTATCGATTACAGGGGGCTGAACGAAATCACGGTTCGTAACTGATACCCCTTACCCTTGTTGGATTCAGTGTTCACGCCCCTGTATGGAGCCAAGATATTCACCAAGCTTGATCTTAGGAATGCATATCACCTGGTTCGGATCCGTAAGGGAGACGAGTGGAAGACGGCATTTAACCCCCCCTTTAGGTCATTTGAGTACCTGGTCATGCCGTTCGGTCTTACAAACGCTCCCGCGACGTTCCAAGCATTAGTTAATGACGTCTTGCTGGGACTTCCTGCACCGATTCGTCTTCGTATATCTAGACAATATACTCATCTTTTCTCCGGATCCTGAGACCCATGTTCGATATGTACGTCAGGTCCTGCAGCGGTTGTTAGAGAACCGGCTGTTTGTGAAGGGCGAGAAGTGTGAGTTCCACCGCACTTCTTTGTCCTTCCTGGGGTTCATCATCTCCTCCAACTCCGTCGCTCCCGATCCGGCCAAGGTTGCGGCGGTGAGAGACTGGCCCCAACCCACAAGCCGTAGGAAGCTGCAACAGTTCCTCTGGCTTTGCTAATTTCTACAGGAGGTTCATTAAGGGCTACAGTCAGGTAGTTAGCCCCCTGACAGCCCTGACCTCGCCAAAATTTCCCTTCACCGGTCGGATCGTTGCGATGCCGCGTTCAAGGAGTTGAAAACGGCGCTTCTCGTCTGCACCCGTTCTGGTGCAGCCCGATCCTAGTCGCCAGTTAGTGGTTGAAGTGGACGCCTCGGACTCAGGGATAGGAGCCGTGCTGTCCCAGAGCGGGAAGACCGATAAGGTCCTTCACCCGTTGTGCCTATTTTTCCCGCAGGTTGACCCCGGCCGAACGGAACTATGACGTCGGCAATCGAGAACTCCTTGCGGTGATAAGAGGCTCTTGAAGAGTGGAGACATCTGTTGGAGGGAACGTCCGTGCCATCACGGTTTTCACTGACCACCGGAACCTGGAGTTATATCAGGACCGCCAAGCTGCTGAATCCCAGGCAAGCCCGCTGGTCACTGTTCTGCGGCCGTTTTGACTTCCGGATCACCTACCGCCCGGGACCAAAACCAAAAGATCGGATTCTTTGTCCCCGGGTACACGAAGACGAAGTCAGAATGGAGTCGTCGGATCCCCCGGATCCCATCATCCCGGAGTCCACTATCGTGGCCACCCTCACCTGGGACGTGGAGAAGACCGTCCGGAAGGCCCTGGCACGAAACCCGGACCCCGGAACCGGGCCGAGGAATAGACTCTACGTCCCACCAGAAGCAAGGGCTGCGGTTCTGGACTTCTGTCATGGTTCTAAGTTCTCCTGTCATCCGGGGGTGAAAAGAACCGTGGCAGTCATCCGGCAGCGCTTCTGGTGGGCGTCCCTGGAGACCGACGTCCGGGATTATATCCAGGCCTGTACCACCTGCGCCAGGGGCAAAGCCGACCACCGCAAATCATCGGGATTGCTACAGCCGCTGCCCGTACATCATCGCCCCTGGTCTCACATCGGCCTGGATTTTGTCACGGGTCTCCCGCTGTCCCAGGGAAACACCGTCATCCTCACGATAGTGGACCGATTCTCCAAGGCGGCCCACTTCGTGGCCCTCCCGAAGCTCCCAACGGCCCAGGAGACAGCGGACCTCCTGGTCCACCACGTCGTCCGGCTGCATGGGATACCATCAGACATCGTCTCTGATCGCGGTCCCCAGTTCTCCTCGCAAGTCTGGAGGAGCTTCTGCCGGGAACTGGGGGCCACGGTCAGTCTCTCGTCCGGGTATCACCCCCAAACCAAAGGGCAAGCAGAACGGGCCAACCAAGAGATGGAGCAGACCCTACGTTGTGTGACAGCCGCGCACCCGGCAGCCTGGAGTACTCATCTGGCCTGGATCGAGTACGCCCACAACAGTCAAGTGTCATCAGCCACCGGCCTCTCCCCTTTTGAGGTGTGTTTGGGGTATCAGCCCCCATTGTTTCCGGTGGTTGAGGGAGAGGTCGGTGTGCCCTCAGTCCAGGCCCACCTGCGGAAGTGCCGTCGGGTGTGGCGTGCTGCCCGTTCTGCTTTGTTGAAGGCCCGGATGAGGGCGAAGACCCATGCAGACCGGCGGCGGACCCCGGCCCCAACGTATCGCCCCGGGCAGGAGGTGTGGTTGTCCACCAAGGACATCCCACTACAAGTGGCCTCCCCGAAACTGAAGGACCGCTACATAGGACCATACAAGATCCTCAAGGTCATCAACCCCGCCGCAGTGAGGCTTCAGCTTCCGGCCTCACTGCGGATCCATCCCGTGTTCCACGTGTCTAGACTCAAACCACATCACACCTCGCCCCTCTGTACTCCCGGTCCGGCGCCACCCCCCCTTGCCCGGATCATCGATGGCGAGCCGGCTTTGACTGTGCGCCGGCTTCTTTCTGGACGTCCGACGGATGGGCCAGGGGCTTTCAATATCTGGTGGACTGGGAGGGGTACGGCCCTGAAGAACGTTCCTGGGTGAAGAAGAGCTTCATCCTGGACCCGGCCCTCCTGGCCGACTTCTACCGCCTACTGCCGCCACCCGGACAAGCCCGGTCGGGGCGCCAGGAGGCTCCCGTTGGGGGGGGGGTCCTGTTGTGTGGGCCGCTGAAGAGGAGGTACTGCTTGGCCCACCACCACCAGAGGGTGCCCTGCCTGGAGTGCGGGCTCCAGGCACCAGAGGGCGCTGCCCGCCTCACAGGAGCAGCCAAGGTGACAGCTGTCACCTATCAACCGAGACACGCTGATAGCCATCAGCAGAGGGGTATATCAGCTGGACGGCATCTCCACCTCATTGCCGAGATATCGCTCTACCAATGAGGTAACGTAATCCAGCCCAACGAATTGTCTTCTGACTATTGAATACTTTTGCCTTTGCACAGAAAGAGAGAAGAACAGCAGGAGACTGTATTTTGGGATAAGTACTTGCATTCCTGCACTACAGTGTTGTTGTTGATTAGAGGTGGAGGTGGTGTTTCCACCCTACGTGTTGCTGGGTGCAGCCGCACCCACATCTGACTGTTTCTGTTCCTCGCCAGCAGTACCAGATCCGACGAGCGGAGCAGTGGGCCACCTGGGAGTTCGGGACTTGGCGGCTCCAGTATTCCCGGGGTTCGGTGGCGGAGGAAATCGGGTGGTTCCGGTTCGACTCGGACAGACGTCTCCTATCGTCGAGCCTGCCCACCACGACACCATTAGAAATTGGTTATAACCACAATTGTAATCTGTTGTGTTTGTTGTGCGTATTCACAACAGTAAAGCTTTGTTATTTGACTTTCTCCATTGTCCGTTCATTTGCGCCCCCCTGTTGTGGGTCCGTGTTCCTACACTTACACAACACATGCAGTCTTTTTCCCATGGCCAACAAAGCTTGACACAGTGTCGCAACCCGTCACTGCATGGAACAGTGGTAGCGCACGTGCTTTTTCAGGTCCTAGCCCTGCTGCAATTTCATGGGCTGCTAAGTATCGGAAACTCTTTCCAGTTCAGAAAGCCAACCAATGCTCGTCTCCTGGTTGTAGAGTCTGAGCCACTGCCTCAGCTAGCACCACAACATCAGTATCTACTGTTTTAATCATGATCTTATGATGGCCATTTCTGGCTGCATGGGCTACATTTAATAACATGCGACTATCGGCTTCCTCATGCGAACAAGGAGCAATCGAAGACCTATCTGGGAGTGGTGGCTTGCTAAGGACTTCACTGCAAGTGAAGTATATCCACTCCCCTTGTCTTCTCGCTTAGACTGCAAAGGACATCTCAGTGCCTCTGTTGTGTGCTCTTGGCAAATAATACAGAGCTTCCAGTCAGTCTTGGCTGCACAAGAAGTTGATGGTCCTGGACCATCAAAATTCACAAGTTGTAATTTCTTTGACATTTTCTCAAAAAAAAAAAAATGTTTGCAGTAAAGGCCGAGGGTTTATCCTTTTACCACCGTTTACTACCAGGGACAACAGTAACACATTTGTGTATGGGGATACAACTAGGTTCGGACAAGAAAATTGCCCTACACCTAGCCCGATCGTTTCATCCATATGCCATTCATTCCTGTGCGATCTGTGCACCATCCAGGTAACAATATGAAAGTCATATAAAGCCCCATTACCCTTGGCTCGGCTCTCCCGCGCTGGCACATCCTGTCCATTCAGGTGCGGCTATCTAACTACATCTAAATTAATAAACTATTAAGTAGATGTGGGGGCTAACATTAGATAGCATTTAGGAAAACTAAACTACACTACCACTAAACTATCACCACAACCAGCACATTACAGAAAATATGGCATTATTAAGGACTAGAGGAGTGTATTAGCGGGCACTGACCCTGCTGAGTTTCACAGCAGTGGTGTCGCCAGTGTGCCTGGCTGTGCTTTACATCCACTCTATTACATTTCCATTCATTGAATGGTTCAGTTCTTGCAGATATGGGGATTTTTACTTTATTGTTCAACATTTTAATTCCAATAAAATGTATAATAGCTCTATTTACATGCAATAATACATTTTATTGTGGGCCATATGGCTGCCATTTTGAGAGAAACAGTGGTCATGTTCATTTGTTGGAGGTTCTTCCTGTTAAAAGGGAGTTTTTCCTTCCACTGTAGCCAAGTGCTTGCTCAAAGGGGGTCGTTTGACCGTTGGGGTTTACATAATATTGTATGGCCTTGCCTTACAATATAAGCCCTTGGGGCAACTGTTTGTTGTGATTTGGCGCTATATAAAAAAATTGATTGATTGATTGATTTGTGAAGTAGAAGGATGCTTCTGGCCAATTTTAAGTTCAGAATTGGAGTTCTGCATCATAAACGATGACTGATTTCACACCAAGATCATACATATCAGACCGTCATACAAGTGACAGCTGCCATCTTGGGAAATGGTGGCCATCTTGAATATGAAATGACAACTTTTCAATTATCCTATAGACATTTACCAAATACAATATATGGTAAACATGTCTAAAATACCATATTATGTCCGTCACTCATAAGAAAACAGGCGTTGCTAGTGGCCATTTTGAAAAATGGCTGCCATGGGTGCCATGTTGAAAATTCATAATGCCTCCATATCCAAATCTTTTCGGTATGCCTTTGGCTATATGTGTACCAAATTTCATGCTTTTATCACAAACTGAACGATTGTTTTGGTTATCTGCTACACTAGAAAGGTGATGTAATACAGTGGTAAACATACCACTGTCCCAGCTTTTTTGAAACATGTTGCAGGCATCCATTTCAAAATGAGCAAATATTTGCACAAAAACACAAAAGTTTATCCGTTTGAAAATTTAAAAACTTGTCTTTGTGGTGTATTCAGTTGGAATTGGGGTTGTACATTGTTATGTATTTGCGCAGTTCAAAACGAGTCGTTGACATCATCAAGGTAAATTGGGTAACTCTAATGTGGTTTGTCCAAGTGGGGTCACCGTATGACATCCCACTCACATCAGGTAATGCTGCAAATTTGGCAGTAACAGTCTGTGTGGACCATTAAATAAGCTGACACACACACCTACAGAAACACACAAATGCATGTCAGAAGTGACATTAGTATTTTGTCTTTGGAGGGTTTTTATTATTATGTATTTCATTAATTACTTCAACTAATCTTACAAGATTATCAGTATAACTTACAGATAGTTGAAGCAGGTGTTGTCCTCGTGCACGTCACGCCAGTTACTTTTTAAAAGTCTGTTGTAGTGCAGTATGTTGTTTGACAGCGTTGCACTGAGTCACCAATTAGATCATCATTTGGTCTTTGTATTTGCTGTAGATAGTCAAGATCAGTGGCCCCCAGCATTCTTTGGAGACCCCCATTTATATCAAAGAAAACTATAGTAGAGAAGCTTGAATCTTCGACTGGACTGGGTTGCTTGACGCGGGCCAATCAAAAATCCTGGCTGCGGACATGCGTGCCTTTGCGGATGATCACGGACGTGTTCGATGGCGGCCAACTCATACAGGAATGTTACACGGTTATTGCGGTTGTTTGGCGGATGTGGGCCACTTTTGTGCGCTTTCCATCGCAAATCCTCCTAAAACGCCAGTGGGACAGGGCCCTAGGTGTGTGTGTGTGTGTGTGTGTGTGTGTGTTTGTCAGTGTGTGCATGTGTGTGTGACTGTGTGAGAGGGAGAGAGGTTGTTTGACTGACCAGTTTATTTTTATGAACTGCAGTGAGAAAGTGTCAGATACTGCATGCAGCCATATTAGAGAGACAGCATTAATTTTTGTGCAGTTTCGTGGTCAACACTCGGTAACTGAGAAAAAACAATTTTGAAATGTTTGTTATTGTATATGAAATACATTTACACTTGTTACCACCTTCAGCTTGACCCAGTTAATTAAAAAAACAGCTTTTAATCAGTCAGCGATTCGTTTTGAAGTTAATTACGAGCGGACTCTCAGCAGAAGAGCCGCGCAGCGTTTGAAGCACGGAACGGAGGACAATTCTCATTTCTTGACTGCAACAAGAGTCCCAATTAGTGACTTTAATCCACACAAAAGTGACTCATAATATTTTAATGGCTTTCAGAGGGGTTAAGAAGCTGACTTACCGCTTTTGAAGAGCAGCGAATCAAAGAGCCACGAGCCATTGAATCGAAGCATGCTTCGATTCACGCTTCAAACTGGAGTCGCGCTGCAGAAACGGTTGATTCAAAATGGCCACTTGTGTAGTCCACATTGTGGATTGCCCTGATAAAATCACAAGTTTGATTGGTGATGCAAAAAAGTTACAGGATCCCATCGCTAAACTGAAAATCAAGTCATTCGATGATGTAGGACTAACAGTTGAGAACAAGGCAAAAGGAAAGCAGGGTGTGATTAAGGCTGAAAGAAATCTCATGGCAAGGATGGTGGTCATAGGTAGTGCTAGGGATATCACAATCGAAGACTTGATGAAGAATTCTCTGGGTCCTTCACCACTGTCCATAGCTTACCTAGATGGTGGAATAATGAAAACTGATAAATCCAGCCTGATGCATTTCTTGGAGGACAGTGTACCTAGTTCCCATGCAGAATCCATTCCTTTACAGACAACCTGGATAGTTGATGCAATGGCAGTCCTCCAGATGATACCAGATGCTTGCATCCCTCGTACATTTGGTGAATTAGCTACTCTCTACCTTCAAAAGATCACAAATATATCTAGGCAGAATGGTGTAGCTGTTATCCATGTTGTTCCTGACCGGTACCCTAGGATAAGTATCAAGGATGCCGAGAAGGATCGTCATTGCAAACCAACGGGACAGTCAAAGGTGATCAACATATTTTCAAAGGACCAGAAAGTGCCAGTTCAGTGGAAGAATTCCTTGCCTCTGGAGAAAATAAAGAACAGCTGCCAGAGTTCTTCTTGAAGTGCTGGTCAGACTGCAGAAAGCTGGGACTACAAGCTTGTGCTAGGGCACGGGGACAAGTGTCATTCATTGCAGTTCATTGATGGCTCACTGGTCATCAAGCTCATTGAACAACTATCATGTGACCATGAGGAAGCTGACACTCGTCTGCTGTTGCATACAGCATACGCTGCAAAAACTACTGATGTAGTAGTTATTCAGTCTCCAGACACGGATGTGCTGGTTCTCACTGTTTCAAAGGCCCATGAAATTGATGCTAAGATTCTCTTTAAGACTGGCAGGGGAGACAAGCACAGGACATTAGATGTATCTGCAATAAACCACCATCTTGGAGAACAGAAAGCAAAAGCACTCCTTGGCTTACATAACTTCACTGGGTGTGACTCCGTCAGTGCATTTCATGGCATTGGTGAGAAAAAAAAACAGTGAATATGCTGCTTGGAGAAGGTGGGGAGAAGTTTGTGGACGTTTTTGGCAAACTTGGTGAAACATTTCATGTACCTGATAACTTCATGCCTGTCATCGAACAGTTCGTGTCATCACTCTACAAAACAGGAGGACTCAAGGTAAACGAAACTAGGGCCACCCTGTACAAGACTGGGAAAAAGCTGGAGGATTCCATCCCACCCAATCAGGACTGTCTGAAGCTACATCTTTCCAGGGCAAATTATCAAACAGCAGTACATAGACGCTGTTTGGAACAGTTTCAAGGCATTCCTTCTCCTGATGGTCATGGATGGATTGTTAAGGATGGAAAGATAGAAATCCATTGGATGATGCTTCCATGTGCCCCTAAAGCTGTGCTAGAACTAAATCACTGCAGCTGCAAGAAGAACCACTGTGTGCAAGAAAGTTGTTCTTGCATCAAACTGAAATTAAAATGTACCGATCTGTGTGGCTGTGTAGCCTTTGAGAATACCTTCATTTTAAGTGATCTCCCTCCCACCAGAAGTAATAAGGAAGGAGATAGTGAGAGTGAGGATGAGGAAGATCATGACTGATATTCCTCTGCTGAAATTGATCTCTTATTCAGACCTAGCTTAAAACTAAACCATGGTTCTGGTTCATATAGACATTTTTTTGCCCAAAAAAGCACTTATCACCTTTAAATGAACTGTGGTTTTGACATTGCTTAACATGCAGTATGTGGTGTTGATGGGTGTTTTCTTGATATGGCATGACATACTACTACGTCATTGATTGCTAGCAGCCTTGAAAATTACGTTGTAAAGCCTAAAAATTCAGGAAAACACCAGACTATATTTTGATTCCACTAGAACATTAAGACTAAGTTTAGAATGTTTGGTTATGATCTCAGTTGGTGTTTCATTATGACATTACGTAGTACTACGTCATGGCTGCCTCCTGTCCTCAAAGCAATATCTTTTTTGAAAAGTTTAATATCATATTCCTGTTGTGTGGGCCGCTGAAGAGGAGGTACTGCTGGCCCACCACCACTAGAGGGCGCCCTGCCTGGAGTGCGGGCTCCAGGCACCGGAGGGCGCTGCTGCCTTACGGGAGCAGCCAGGATGACAGCTGTCATCTATCACTGGAGACAGCTGATCCTAATCACTGAGGAGGTATATCAGCAGGACGGCATCTCCACCTCATTTGCCGAGATATCGCTCTACCAAGGAGGTAACGAACTCAGCCAGCCCTTCATCATTTGTGAAAGGAACGTATTCGATAAGTATCCTAGTTACTAGACAGTGTTGTTTTCTGATTAGAGGTGGAGGTGGTGTTTTCCACCCCACGTGTTGTTGGGTGCAGCCGCACCCACGTCTGACTGTGTCTGTTCCTCGCCAGCAGTACCGGATCCAACGAGCGGAGGCAGAGACCACCTGGGAGTTCGGGACTTGGCGGTTCCAGTATTCCCGGGGTTCGGTGGCAGAGGAAATCGGGTGGTTCCGGTTCGTCTTGGACAGACGTCTCCTATCGTCGAGCCTGCCCACACGACACCGTTGGAATTTAACTTGAGACCGAAATTGTGATTTGTTGTATTTGTTGTGCGTGTTCACAACAGTAAAGCCTTGTTATTTGACTTTCTTCATTGTCCGTTCATTTGCGCCCCCTGTTGTGGGTCCATGTACTGACACTTTCCCAACAGGATATCTCGGCCAACGTCATGGATCCCGAGGGGCGTCAACCGGCTGTTGAACGGCCAATGGAAGAACAGGACGCGCAGGCGTCCGCAGGAGGGGTAATCGGTGAGGTTGCAGCGGATCCTCACCCGCTTTCACGACTCGGTTAGATTTGATGACCGAGCAGAACGTCCTCCTGAACCGCAGGGTGGAGGCTCTCGCCGCGCAGGTGGAAGCGCGCCCTCCGGGCGCCGCTGCGGCGCTCCCTCCCGTAGACCCTGTGCGTAACATAGACGTTCCACTGGTTGTTCAACGACCTCTCCCACCTTCCCCGGAAGCATACATAAGCCCCCCAGAGCCGCTCTGGGAGCAGAATTCACGGCTCCTTCTGACATACAATGGGTTTGTAAGGGAGCTCAGAACCGTGTTCGATCACCCTAATAGGGGCGAGACCGCTTCAACCGTGCTACTGTCAATGAGACAGGGGCGTCGGAGCGCAGCTGCCTATGCAGTCGACTTCCGCATTGCGGCTGCGACGTCCGGCTGGAATACCACTGCCCTCCGCGCCGCCTTTGTAAACGGACTGTCTTTGGTTCTCAGGGAGCACCTGGTGGCTAAGGACGAACCGCGGGATTTAGATGGGCTCATCGATCTTGTCATACGGTTAGACAACCGGTTAGAAGAACGTCGGCGGGAACGAGACGAAGGGCGTGGCCGGGCACGCGCCGTCCCTCTCCCTTCCGGTTCCGACCGCGCTCCGCCTTCCCCACGCTCCACGGCCCCTGCGCTCCGTGGGGCCACAGCTCCCCCTGCTGACGAAGCTATGGACACGTTAGGGCACATTTAGGGCACCCGATGCACAGAGGAGACGGGCCCACGGAGCTTGTTTTGTTTGTGGTGCAATAGAAGCACCATTGAGAGACTGCCCCGACGGTTTAAAACTCCACGCCCGCCCCTAGAAACTGGGCTAGGGGTGCCGAGACATTCACGTGGGACACACCCACATTGCCACACGACTCCCAGTTACAATCCTTTATGAGGATGTAACCCTGAAGGCCTCAGCACTGGTGGACACGGGCTCTGGAGGGGAATCTGCTGGACAGCAGATGGCTAGGGAGATAGGGCTCCCTCTGGTGGCGCTTACCTCGCCTGTGCAGGTTCGGGCACTAGATGGCTCCCTACTCCCTCCGATCACGCATAAGACACCACCTGTAACTCTGGTGGTGTCGGGCAAATCACCGGAGGTGATGAGTTTTTTTGTGACTCAGGGCCACCTCCCGTGTGGTTTAGTATTTCCCTGGATGTTGAAGCACAATCCCCGGATTGATTGGGCCGTCCGGGGTAGTGGTTCAGTGGAGCGAGACCTGCCATCGGGTGTGTTTTAGGTTCCTTGGTTCCTCCCGGCTCCCAAGCTAAGGAGGAGGTCAGAGTCCTGCCCAATCTGGGGACGGTGCCGGTGGAGTACCACGACCTGTCGACGTGTCAGCAAGGATCTGGCGCTCACACTTCCCCCCCACCGTCCGTATGATTGTGCCATTGATTTGGTTCCGGGCAGTGAGTTTCCGTCCAGTAGGCTGTACAACCTCTCCCGGCCTGAGCGCGAATCAATGGAGACCTACATCCGGGACTCATTAGCTGCCGGGTTGATCCGGAATTCCACCTCCCCGATGGGCGCAGGTTTCTTTTTTGTGGGCAAAAAAGACGGCGGACTCCGTCCATGCATTGATTGTAGGGGGCTGAACGAGATCACGGTTCGCAACCGATACCCGTTGCCCCTGTTGGATTCGGTGTTCACACCCCTGCATGGAGCCCAAATTTTCACCAAGCTCGATCTTAGAAACGCGTATCATCCGGTTCGGATCCGGAAGGGAGACGAGTGGAAAACGGCATTTAACACCCCCTTAGGTCACTTTGAGTACCTGGTCATGCCGTTCGGCCTCACAAACGCCCCCGCGACGTTCCAAGCATTAGTTAATGATGTCTTGTGGGATTTCCTGCACCGGTTCGTCTTCGTATATCTAGACGATATACTCATCTTTTCTCCGGATCCTGAGACTCATGTCCGGCATGTACGTCAGGTCCTGCAGCGGTTGTTGGAGAACCGGCTGTTTGTGAAGGGCGAGAAGTGTGAGTTCCACCGCACCTCTTTGTCCTTCCTGGGGTTCATCATCTCCTCCAACTCCGTCGCTCCTGATCCGGCCAAGGTTGCGGCGGTGAGAGACTGGCCCCAACCCACAAGCCGTAGGAAGTTGCAACAGTTCCTAGGCTTTGCTAATTTCTACAGGAGGTTCATTAAGGGCTACAGTCAGGTAGCTAGCCCCCTGACAGCCCTGACCTCACCAAAAGTCCCCTTCACCTGGTCGGATCGGT
The DNA here is from genome assembly GCF_902500255.1 of Thalassophryne amazonica. Lineage (NCBI taxonomy): Eukaryota > Metazoa > Chordata > Actinopteri > Batrachoidiformes > Batrachoididae > Thalassophryne > Thalassophryne amazonica. The sequence continues at coordinate 133,303,280 of NC_047105.1, forward strand.
GCAATGCCGCATTCAAGGAGTTGAAACGGCGCTTCTCGTCTGCACCTGTTCTGGTGCAGCCCGATCCTAGTCGCCAGTTAGTGGTTGAAGTGGACGCCTCGGACTCAGGGATAGGAGCCGTGCTGTCCCAGAGCGGGAAGACCGATAAGGTCCTTCACCCGTGTGCCTATTTTTCCCGCAGGTTGACCCCAGCCGAACGGAACTATGACGTCGGCAATCGAGAGCTCCTTGCGGTGAAAGAGGCTCTTGAGGAGTGGAGACATCTGTTGGAGGGAACGTCCGTGCCATTCACGGTTTTCACTGACCACCGGAACCTGGAGTATATCAGGACCGCCAAGCGGCTGAATCCCAGGCAAGCCCGCTGGTCACTGTTCTTCGGCCGTTTTGACTTCCGGATCACCTACCGTCCCGGGACCAAAAATCAAAGATCGGATGCTTTGTCCCGGGTACATGAACAAGAGGTCAAAACGGAGCCGTCGGATCCCCCGGATCCCATCATCCCGGAGTCCGCTATCGTGGCCGCCCTCACCTGGGACGTGGAGAAGACCGTCCGAGAGGCCCTGACACGAGACCCGGACCCCGGAACCGGACCGAAGAACAAACTTTACGTCCCACCAGAAGCCAGGGCTGCAGTTTTGGACTTCTGTCACGGTTCTAAGCTCTCCTGTCATCCTGGGGTGCGAAGAACCGTGGCAGTCGTCCGGCAGCGCTTCTGGTGGGCATCCCTGGAGGCCGACGTCCGGGGTTACATCCAGGCCTGTACCACCTGCGCCAGGGGCAAGGCCGACCAACGCAAGACATCGGGGTTGCTGCAGCCGCTGCCCGTGCCTCATCGCCCCTGGTCTCACATCGGCCTGGATTTTGTCACGGGTCTTCCGCCGTCCCAGGGAAACACTGTCATCCTCACGATAGTGGACCGATTCTCCAAGGCGGCCCACTTCGTGGCCCTCCCGAAGCTACCAACGGCCCAGGAGACAGCGGACCTCCTAGTCCACCACGTCATCCGTCTGCATGGGATACCATCAGACATCGTCTCTGATCGCGGTCCCCAGTTCTCCTCGCATGTTTGGAGGAGCTTTTGCCGGGAACTGGGGGCCACGGTCAGTCTCTCGTCCGGGTATCACCCCCAGACCAACGGACAAGCAGAACGGGCCAACCAGGAGATGGAGCAGACCCTACACTGTGTGACAGCCGCGCACCCGACGGCCTGGAGTACCCACCTGGCCTGGATCGAGTACGCCCACAACAGCCAAGTGTCAGCAGCCACCGGCCTCTCCCCTTTCGAGGTGTGCTTGGGGTATCAACCCCTGTTGTTTCCGGTGGTTGAGGGGGAGGTCGGTGTGCCCTCGGTCCAGGCCCACCTACGGAAGTGCCGTCGGGTGTGGCGTGCCGCCCGTTCTGCTTTGTTGAGGGCCCGGACGAGGGCGAAGAACCATGCAGACCGGCGGCGGGCCCCGGCTCCCACGTATCGTCCTGGGCAGGAAGTGTGGTTGTCCACCAAGGACATTCCCCTTCAAGTGGACTCCCCAAAACTGCAAGAACAATACATCGGCCCGTACAAAATACTCAAGGTCATCAATCCCGCTGCAGTGAGGCTCCAGCTTCCGGCCTCACTGCGGATTCATCCAGTATTCCACGTCTCCAGGATTAAACCCCATCACACCTCACCCCTCTGCACTCCGGGTCCGGCGCCACCTCCTGCCCGGATCATCGACGAGGACCGGCTTGGACCGTACGCCGGCTCCTCGACGTCCGACGGATGGGCCGGGGTTTTCAGTATCTGGTGGACTGGGAAGGGTAACGGCCCCGAGAACACTCCTGGGTGAAGAAGGGCTTCAATCCTGGACCCGGCCCTCCTGGCCGACTTCTACCGTCGCCACCCTGACAAACCCGTCGTGCGCCAGGAGGCGCCCGTTGAGGGGGGGGTCCTGTTGTGTGGGCCGCTGAAGAGGAGGTACTGCTGGCCCACCACCACTAGAGTGCGCCCTGCCTGGAGTGCAGGCTCCAGGCACCGTAGGGCGCTGCCAGCCTTAACGGGAGCAGCCAGGATGACAAGCTGTCATCTATCACTGGAGACAGCTGATCCCAATCACTGAGGATGTATATCAGCAGGACGGCATCTCCACCTCATTGCCGAGATATCGCTCTAACCAAGGAGGTAACGAACTCAGCCAGCCCTTCATCATTTGTGAAAGGAACGTATTCGATAAGTATCCTAGTTACTAGACAGTGTTGTTTTCTGATTAGAGGTGGAGGTGGTGGTTTCCACCCCACGTGTTGTTGGGTGCAGCCGCACCCACGTCTGACTGTGTCTGTTCCTCGCCAGCAGGACCGGATCCGACGAGCGAGGCAGAGACCACCTGGGGAGTTCGGGACTTGGCGGTTCCAGTATTCCCGGGGTTCGGTGGCAGAGGAAATCGGGTGGTTCCGGTTCGTCTTGGACAGAACGTCTCCTATCGTCGAGCCTGCCCACACGACACCGTTGGAATTTAACTTGAGACCGAAATTGTGATTTGTTGTATTTGGTTGTGCGTGTTCACAACAGTAAAGCCTTGTTATTTGACTTTCTTCATTGTCCGTTCATTTGCGCCCCCTGTTGTGGGTCCGTGTACTGACACTTTCCCAACAATTCCTATATGTCAGTATTACATTTATGGGTTCAAAAACCAGCCATTACAAATCTACCTGTACATGGAACTCTGATCTTAAAACACTGGCGGCCATCTTGAATTTTTGTCAAATTTCTCAAAAACTGGTGAAACTGAGATGTGGTAACAACTTGAAATTTGTAGTTTATGTTATCCCAAATGACAAAAAGTTGTAAATAATCAGTTACCAAGTGTTGACCACGAAAATTATTTCTGGCTTCTTTTCTGGGGATTGTCTCTCTGTCTACATCAATAAAAATATTAATATAGGCTACTTTGTGTGTTCAGCTATATTGTGTATGCGTGTAAGTGGTCTGTCAGACTGTTTATTTTTAATGATCTCTGTGAACTTGGTGATTCATGCAAACATCCAGTGCTGCAAACAGGGAAATAATACGTCAGCCTTGTTCACTGTGTTCTTCTCAAAAGCATCGCATTGTGAGATGTGTGAAATGTGAGTGTCCAATCGGAATTGGTTCACCGTCCCATGGTTTTCCAATATCTTAATCGTAGGGCAGAGCAGTCTCACATGGTAGGCCAAAGATTGTTAGGTGCGACGATGTGTTAGTCTTGTGAATGTGAATGCTGTTTGAACAGCCCTCTGGCTGCTGGCTCCATGCATAAAAGTGTAGCATATGAATGGGAGGGGGGGGGGGGGGGGGGGGTGTTACAGTGCAGGAACACATTCCAAGAGGGAGTCAAACCCCATGGAAGTAAAAAGTTTGTGTTGTAATCCTTTGGGTAACAGCAGACAGAAATTGCTTTGAGATGTGGCATAAAGACAAACAAAACGCATAGACCATTTTGTATATATTGTTCAAAATGTACATTTGTGTTTATTGTCACAACCTTTATTTTGTATATTCTTTTGTACAGGAGCCCAAACTACCTTTATAAAGTGTCAAAACAGCTGTTTATTAAAGTTTGCTGTGTGTTTTGAATAAATGTGTGTGAAAATTATTCTCCGCTTTATTTTCCCTTTCTTATTTCTGATTGTAAACCTTTATCAAATCAAATCAAATCAATTTTATTTATATAGCGCCAAATCACAACAAACAGTTGCCCCAAGGCGCTTTATATTGTAAGGCAAAGCCATACAATAATTACGGAAAAACCCCAACGGTCAAAACGACCCCCTGTGAGCAAGCACTTGGCAACAGTGGGAAGGAAAAACTCCCTTTTAACAGGAAGAAACCTCCAGCAGAACCAGGCTCAGGGAGGGGCAGTCTTCTGCTGGGACTGGTTGGGGCTGAGGGAGAGAACCGGGAAAACGACATGCTGTGGAGGGGAGCAGAGATCAATCACTAATGATTAATTAGGACTAATGGTCTTGTTAGGAGAGACGGCATCCATCCCACTTTGGATGGAGCAGCTCTCATTTCTAGAAATCTGGCCAATTTTCTTAAATCCTCCAAACCGTGACTATCCAGGGTTGGGACCAGGAAGCAGAGTTGTAGTCTTACACACCTCTCTGCAGCTTCTCTCCCCCTGCCATCCCCTCATTACCCCATCCCCGTAGAGACGGTGCCTGTTCCCAGACTACCAATAACCAGCAAAAATCGATTTAAGCATAAAAATTCAAAAAGAAAAAATAATATAGCACCTTCAACTGCACCACAGACTAAAACAGTTAAATGTGGTCTATTAAACATTAGGTCTCTCTCTTCTAAGTCCCTGTTGGTAAATGATATAATAATTGATCAACATATTGATTTATTCTGCCTAACAGAAACCTGGTTACAGCAGGATGAATATGTTAGTTTAAATGAGTCAACACCCCCCGAGTCACACTAACTGTCAGAATGCTCGTAGCATGGGCCGGGGCGGAGGATTAGCAGCAATCTTCCATTCCAGCTTATTAATTAATCAAAAACCCAGACAGAGCTTTAATTCATTTGAAAGCTTGTCTCTTAGTCTTGTCCATCCAAATTGGAAGTCCCAAAAACCAGTTTTATTTGTTATTATCTATCGTCCACCTGGTCGTTACTGTGAGTTTCTCTGTGAATTTTCAGACCTTTTGTCTGACTTAGTGCTTAGCTCAGATAAGATAATTATAGTGGGCGATTTTAACATCCACACAGATGCTGAGAATGACAGCCTCAACACTGCATTTCATCTATTATTAGACTCTATTGGCTTTGCTCAAAAAGTAAATGAGTCCACCCACCACTTTAATCATATCTTAGATCTTGTTCTGACTTATGGTATGGAAATAGAAGACTTAACAGTATTCCCTGAAAACTCCCTTCTGTCTGATAATTTCTTAATAACATTTACATTTACTCTGATGGACTACCCAGCAGTAGGGAATAAGTTTCATTACACTAGAAGTCTTTCAGAAAGCGCTGTAACTAGGTTTAAGGATATGATTCCTTCTTTATGTTCTCTAATGCCATATAACAACACAGTGCAGAGTAGCTACCTAAACTCTGTAAGGGAGATAGAGTATCTCGTCAATAGTTTTACATCCTCATTGAAGACAACTTTGGATGCTGTAGCTCCTCTGAAAAAGAGAGCTTTAAATCAGAAGTGTCTGACTCCGTGGTATAACTCACAAACTCGTAGCTTAAAGCAGATAACCCGTAAGTTGGAGAGGAAATGGCGTCTCACTAATTTAGAAGATCTTCACTTAGCCTGGAAAAAGAGTCTGTTGCTCTATAAAAAAGCCCTCCGTAAAGCTAGGACATCTTTCTACTCATCACTAATTGAAGAAAATAAGAACAACCCCAGGTTTCTTTTCAGCACTGTAGCCAGGCTGACAAAGAGTCAGAGCTCTATTGAGCTGAGTATTCCATTAACTTTAACTAGTAATGACTTCATGACTTTCTTTGCTAACAAAATTTTAACTATTAGAGAAAAAATTACTCATAACCATCCCAAAGACGTATCGTTATCTTTGGCTGCTTTCAGTGATGCCGGTATTTGGTTAGACTCTTTCTCTCCGATTGTTCTGTCTGAGTTATTTTCATTAGTTACTTCATCCAAACCATCAACATGTTTATTAGACCCCATTCCTACCAGGCTGCTCAAGGAAGCCCTACCATTATTTAATGCTTCGATCTTAAATATGATCAATCTATCTTTGTTAGTTGGCTATGTACCACAGGCTTTTAAGGTGGCAGTAATTAAACCATTACTTAAAAAGCCATCACTTGACCCAGCTATCTTAGCTAATTATAGGCCAATCTCCAACCTTCCTTTTCTCTCAAAAATTCTTGAAAGGGTAGTTGTAAAACAGCTAACTGATCATCTGCAGAGGAATGGTCTATTTGAAGAGTTTCAGTCAGGTTTTAGAATTCATCATAGTACAGAAACAGCATTAGTGAAGGTTACAAATGATCTTCTTATGGCCTCGGACAGTGGACTCATCTCTGTGCTTGTTCTGTTAGACCTCAGTGCTGCTTTTGATACTGTTGACCATAAAATTTTATTACAGAGATTAGAGCATGCCATAGGTATTAAAGGCACTGCGCTGCGGTGGTTTGAATCATATTTGTCTAATAGATTACAATTTGTTCATGTAAATGGGGAATCTTCTTCACAGACTAAAGTTAATTATGGAGTTCCACAAGGTTCTGTGCTAGGACCAATTGTATTCACTTTATATATGCTTCCCTTAGGCAGTATTATTAGACGGTATTGCTTAAATTTTCATTGTTACGCAGATGATACCCAGCTTTATCTATCCATGAAGCCAGAGGACACACACCAATTAGCTAAACTGCAGGATTGTCTTACAGACATAAAGACATGGATGACCTCTAATTTCCTGCTTTTAAACTCAGATAAAACTGAAGTTATTGTACTTGGCCCCACAAATCTTAGAAACATGGTGTCTAACCAGATCCTTACTCTGGATGGCATTACCCTGACCTCTAGTAATACTGTGAGAAATCTTGGAGTCATTTTTGATCAGGATATGTCATTCAAAGCGCATATTAAACAAATATGTAGGACTGCTTTTTTGCATTTACGCAATATCTCTAAAATCAGAAAGGTCTTGTCTCAGAGTGATGCTGAAAAACTAATTCATGCATTTATTTCCTCTAGGCTGGACTATTGTAATTCATTATTATCAGGTTGTCCTAAAAGTTCCCTAAAAAGCCTTCAGTTAATTCAAAATGCTGCAGCTAGAGTACTGACGGGGACTAGAAGGAGAGAGCATATCTCACCCATATTGGCCTCTCTTCATTGGCTTCCTGTTAATTCTAGAATAGAATTTAAAATTCTTCTTCTTACTTATAAGGTTTTGAATAATCAGGTCCCATCTTATCTTAGGGACCTCGTAGTACCATATCACCCCAATAGAGCGCTTCGCTCTCAGACTGCAGGCTTACTTGTAGTTCCTAGGGTTTGTAAGAGTAGAATGGGAGGCAGAGCCTTCAGCTTTCAGGCTCCTCTCCTGTGGAACCAGCTCCCAATTCAGATCAGGGAGACAGACACCCTCTCTACTTTTAAGATTAGGCTTAAAACTTTCCTTTTTGATAAAGCTTATAGTTAGGGCTGGATCAGGTGACCCTGAACCATCCCTTAGTTATGCTGCTATAGACGTAGACTGCTGGGGGGTTCCCATGATTCACTGTTTCTTTCTCTTTTTGCTCTGTATGCACCACTCTGCATTTAATCATTAGTGATCGATCTCTGCTCCCCTCCACAGCATGTCTTTTTCCTGGTTCTCTCCCTCAGCCCCAACCAGTCCCAGCAGAAGACTGCCCCTCCCTGAGCCTGGTTCTGCTGGAGGTTTCTTCCTGTTAAAAGGGAGTTTTTCCTTCCCACTGTAGCCAAGTGCTTGCTCACAGGGGGTCGTTTTGACCGTTGGGGTTTTACATAATTATTGTATGGCCTTGCCTTACAATATAAAGCGCCTTGGGGCAACTGTTTGTTGTGATTTGGCGCTATATAAAAAAATTGATTGATTGATTGATTGATTAAATGCAGAGTGGTGCATACAGAGCAAAAAGAGAAAGAAACACTCAGTGCATCATGGGAACCCCCCAGCAGTCTAAGTCTATAGCAGCATAACTAAGGGATGGTTCAGGGTCACCCGATCCAGCCCTAACTATAAGCATCACTAATGCTGTTTCTGTAGTATGATGAATTCTAAAACCTGACTGAAACTCTTCAAATAGACCATTCCTCTGCAGATGATCAGTTAGCTGTTTAACAACTACCCTTTCAAGAATTTTTGAGAGAAAAGGAAGGTTGGAGATTGGCCTATAATTAGCTAAGATAGCTGGGTCAAGTGATGGCTTTTTAAGTAATGGTTTAATTACTGCCACCTTAAAAGCCTGTGGTACATAGCCAACTAATAAAGATAGATTGATCATATTTAAGATCGAAGCATTAAATAATGGTAGGGCTTCCTCGAGCAGCCTGGTAGGAATGGGGTCTAATAGACATGTTGATGGTTTGGATGAAGTAACTAATGAAAATAACTCAGACAGAACAAGTTGAGAGAAAGAGTCTAACCAAATACCGGCATCACTGAAAGCAGCCAAAGATAACGATACGTCTTTGGGATGGTTATGAGTAATTTTTTCTCTAATAGTTAAAATTTTATTAGCAAAGAAAGTCATGAAGTCATTACTAGTTAAAGTTAAAGGAATACTCGGCTCAATAGAGCTCTGAATCTTTGTCAGCCTGGCTACAGTGCTGAAAAGAAACCTGGGGTTGTTCTTATTTTCTTCAATTAGTGATGAGTAGTAAGATGTCCTAGCTTTACGGAGGGCTTTTTTATAGAGCAACAGACTCTTTTTCCAGGCTAAGTGAAGATCTTCTAAATTAGTGAGACGCCATTTCCTCTCCAACTTACGGGTTATCTGCTTTAAGCTGCAAGTTTGTGAGTTATACCACGGAGTCAGGCACTTCTGATTTAAAGCTCTCTTTTTCAGAGGAGCTACAGCATCCAAAGTTGTCTTCAATGAGAATGTAAAACTACTGACGAGATACTCTATCTCACTTACAGAGTTTAGGTAGCTACTCTGCACTGTGTTGGTATATGGCATTAGGGAACATAAAGAAGGAAACATATCCTTAAACCTAGTTACAGCGCTTTCTGAAAGACTTCTAGTGTAATGAAACTTATTCCCCACTGCTGGGTAGTCCATCAGAGTAAATGTAAATGTTATTAAGAAATGATCAGACAGAAAGGAGTTTTCAGGGAATACTGTTAAGTCTTCAATTTCCATACCATAAGTCAGAACAAGATCTAAGATATGATTAAAGTGGTGGGTGGACTCATTTACATTTTGAGCAAAGCCAACTGAGTCTAATAATAGATTAAATGCAGTGTTGAGGCTGTCATTCTCAGCATCTGTGTGGATGTTAAAATCGCCCACTATAATTATCTTATCTGAGCTAAGCACTAAGTCAGACAAAAGTTCTGAAAATTCACAGAGAAACTCACATAGATAACAACAAATAAAACTGGTTTTTGGGACTTCCAATTTGGATGGACAAGACTAACAGTCAAGCTTTCAAATGAATTAAAGCTCTGTCTGGGTTTTTGATTAATTAATAAGCTGGAATGGAAGATTGCTGCTAATCCTCCGCCTCGGCCCGTGCTACGAGCGTTCTGGCAGTTAGTGTGACTCGGGGTGTTGACTCATTTAAACTAACATAATCATCCTGCTGTAACCAGGTTTCTGTAAGGCAGAATAAATCAATATGTTGATCAATTATTATATAATTTACTAACAGGGACTTAGAAGAGAGAGACCTAATGTTTAATAGACCACATTTAACTGTTTTAGTCTGTGGTGCAGTTGAAGGTGCTATATTATTTTTTCTTTTTGAATTTTTATGCTTAAATAGATTTTTGCTGGTTATTGGTAGTCTGGGAGCAGGCACCGTCTCTACGGGGATGGGGTAATGAGGGGATGGCAGGGGGAGAGAAGCTGCAGAGAGGTGTGTAGACTACAACTCTGCTTCCTGGTCCCAACCCTGGATAGTCACGGTTTGGAGGATTTAAGAAAATTGGCCAGATTTCTAGAAATGAGAGCTGCTCCATCCAAAGTGGGATGGATGCCGTCTCTCCTAACAAGACCAGGTTTTCCCCAGAAGCTTTGCCAATTATCTATGAAGCCCACCTCATTTTTTGGACACCACTCAGACAGCCAGCAATTCAAGGAGAACATGCGGCTAAACATGTCTTTATTACACTTATAAAACATCACTATAGCATATATATTCTGAAAGTACAGGTTGTCCTGAAAAAAAGACATACCACTTGATTGTGGTGAGCTTTTAACAACAATAATAAAACATTTATGCCGTCAGGGGTGGTGGCCAAGTGGTTAATGCGCTTGGTTTCAGTTCAGAAGACTCCGGGTTCAAATCCTACCCCTGCCACATTTCTCCATGTAATGTGGAGTTGCATCAGGAAGGACATCCGGTGTAAAACCTGTGCCAATTCAACATGAAGATCCACCTTGGATTTGCTGTGGTGACCCCGAGTGCAAACAAGAGAGCAGCCGAAGAGACTTACTAATAAAACATTTATGCCAGGCGAGTGAACTGTCCAAAAAATGCCCTCGGACCCCAGAGGGTTAAACAGAGAGAGAGAGAAAAAAACAGAATCAGGCATCAGAAAGACAGCAAATACAGGATACTTTGTCAGCATTAAACAACACAAAAAACAAAGGAAATACTAAGGTTACCGCCAGCCACTAACCCTAAGCTTCAGTAAAAGACCCATCATTTAGATAAACCTGAGGCCGCAGCACGCTCCGTTTCCATATAAAATGAATTAAAAGAATAAAAAGCATTGGAACATACTATACCATTATGCTAGCCATACCAAAAGGAAAATAAGTGCGTCTTAAGCCTGGACTTGAAAGTCTGTACAGAATCTGACTGTTTTATTGATGCAGAGAGACCATTCCACAGAACAGGGGCACAATAAGAGAAAGCTCTGTGACACGCAGACTTTTTATTCACCCTAGGGACATAAAGTAATCCTGCACCTTGAGAACACAAAGCCCGGGCTGGTACGTAGGGTTTAATTAGGTCAGTTAGGTAGGGAGGTGCCAGTCCGTGAACAATTTTATAGGCTAGTAGCAGAACCTCAAAATCTGATCTCACTGGGACAGGAAGCCAGTGAATAGATGCCAAAATGGGTGTAATAAGGTCAAACGATCAGGATTACAGAGTAAAACACTAACACTCCCCCACACCCATGATGAAATTCACAGATTTCCTCAGATCCGTGGAGTTTTCACAGCCCTGATAGTAAGATCACCTGTTCATCTGGGGGGGGGAATTGCTGCGCAGGTGTGGTGTTGAGTGCCTCAAAACGAGCAAAGAACCTGATCAGCTCATTCAGCAGAGAGGTGGAGCTGTCACAGGTATGCGGTGGGAGCTTGTAGTCTGTGATTATCTGTAGCACTCGACACAGGTTGAGCAAGTCTCTGTTGTCACTGAACTGATGGGTTATCGTCCTGGAGTACTGCCTCTTAGCTTCTCTGTTGCTGTGTGACAGGTTGTTGGCCCTTGTTGTCCTCAGACCAACCAGGGGCCTCATGTACAAAGACTTGCGTGGACTTTCTATTAAAAGTTGGCGTACGCCAAAAGCCTGAAACTGGCGTAAGCACAAATATATTCAGATGTATGAAAGTGAGCATAGGCATGAATTCATGCACATTCCGTTTGTACATCCATGGAACCAAACTCCTCGCTGGCCATGCCCTATTTATATATGCAGTTTTACATAAATGGGCCTTTTGAGCAGGGATTCCCCATGACGTCACATCAAGACAACAAGAACACAGAAAAGAAATTATACTACAGATGACTGGAAATTATGTGGAGACACGCAGGGATTGTTTATTCAGTACGCTGTTAAATGATTTAGTCATGAAACTGGAAAAATGTTTGTGGAAGCTACGGAGCATGTGTGTGTGTGAGACCGCACACACACACGCAGAACAGTGCGCACACACTGCCGTTAAAAAGTTGAGGAGTGCCTCCGCTGACAGTTTGACATTCATAATTTACACAATAGCTTATTGACAAATACTGAACACAGGAAGCCTGTTAAGAAGCTCTGCAGCTCACCATCAAGCAAAAATAAAAATATTAATATATAATATTAATAATCAATACATATTTGAATGCGCACATGCCCAAATGTGTCTGCGCTGGTTTACGTTCAGAATAATTACACAAATAAACTACAACCCCAATTCCAATGAAGTTGCAACATTGTGTGAAATGTAAATAAAAACAAAATACAGTGATTTGCAAATCCTCTTCAGCCTATAGTCATTTGAATACACCACAAAGATAGTTAATGTTCAAATTGATAAACTTTATTGTTTTTGTGCAAATATTTGCTCATTTTGAAATGGATGCTTGCAACACATTTCAAAAAAGTTGGGACGGGGCAACAAAAGACTGGGAATGTTGATGAATGCTCAAAGAACACCTAATTGGAAACAGGTGAATGTCATGATTGGCAATAAAAGGAGCATCCCCAAAAGGCTCAGCTGTTCACAAGCAAGGATGGGGCGAGGATCACCACTTTGTGAACAACTGCAAAAATAGTCCAACAATTTAAGAACAATGTTTCTCAATGTTTAATTGCAAGGAATTTAGGAATTCCATCATCTACAGTCCATAATATAATCAGAAGATTCAGAGAATCTGGAGAACTTTCTACAAGTAAGTGTAAAACCAACATTGAATGCCCGTGACCTTCGGTCCCTCAGGCGGCACTGCATTAAAAACTGACATCATTCTATAAAGGATCTTACCGCGTGGGCTCAGGAACACTTCAGAAAACCATTGTCAGTTTACACAGTTTGTCGCTACATCTACAAGTGCAAGTTAAAACTCTACAATGCAAGGCGAAAGCCATACATCAACAACATCCAGAAACGCCGCCACCTTCTCTGGGCCCAAACTCATTTGAAATGGACAGACGCAAAGTGGAAAAGTGTGCTGTGGTCTGATGAGTCCACATTTCAAATTGTTTTTGGAAATCATGGACATCATGTCCTCTGGACAAACGAGGAAAAAGACCATCCAGATTGTTACCAGTGCAAAGTTCAAAAGCCAGCATCTGTGATGGTATCGGGGTGTGTTAGTGCCCATGGCATGGACAACTTACACATCTATGATGGCACCATGTCTTTTTCAGGGACGTCCCTGCTTATTTCAGCAAGACAATGCAAAGCCACATTCTGCACGTTACAACAGCGTGGCTTCATAGTAAAAGAGTGTGGGTACTAGACTGGCCTGCCTGCAGTCCAGACCTGTCGCCCATTGAAAATGTGTGGTGCATTATGAAGCGCAAAATACAACAACGGAGACCCCGGACTGTTGAACAACTGAAGTCGTACATCAAGCAAGAATGGGAAAGAATTCCACCTACAAAGCTTCAACAATTAGTGTCCTCAGTTCCCAAACACTTATTGAGTGTTGTTAGAAGGAAAGGTGATGTAACACAGTGGTAAACATATCACTGTCCCAACTTTTTTGAAACGTGTTGCAGGCATCCATTTCAAAATGAGCAAATATTTGCACAAAAACAAAGTTTAACAGTTTGAACATTAAATATCTTGTCTTTGTGGCATATTCAATTCAATAAATGTTAAAGAGGATTTGCAAATCTTTGTATTCTGTTTTTATTTACATTTTACACAACGTCCCAACTTCATTGGAATTGGGGTTGTATTTTAACACAAGCAGCCCCCCATGGCTCGCTGTGCCAGCTGCCTCACGCGCATTTGTGCATCACATATGATTTGAACATTGATGGAATGAAAATGTTTCCTATTAACAAAAACAATTTCATCATGTGATGGCGCCTTCATAGCAATATATGTGCAGTTCATAGCTCATGTACAAAGACTTGCGTGGACTTTTTATTAAAAGTTGGCTCATATTACATTTGGGAAACTGGTTCTCGCTGCAAAATGTGCTGTAATGTTGGGATGTACCTGGATGAGATTCAGATCATTTGCGTTCCACACAGCTGGTGGCTCGATGCAAGGTTGACTGGCACACACCTGACTGATCAGCCAGCTCATGCTGGAATGCCCCTGATGCCAGGAAGCCCAGTGTGATCAGCACCTATGTTGGGCACAGACAACCCCTAGCTCCTCGCCGTACTGCGCTCTGAGCCGGGCGCAGTTCTGCGTGCAACTCCAGTATCAGTGGCTTTGGTAATCGAAATCAGTTTCAGAGCCATTTATCCTCATTTGGAAGTAAATCCAAATATACGCTCACGTAGGATTGCAGCATTTGCAAGGTCCTCGAACTCTAACACAGCCACTGTTTGTGCCATTTTACGCATCACTTTGCATGTGCTTTTATATCCATCCAATAACTGCAAACATGTGTGTGTAATGTTCATCACTGTGTCTCTGATGTGCACATCACTCTGATGACTTCCTGTTTTAACGCTATAATAGTTCCCTACATTACCTGTACATGTTAGAGGTGGCACAATAGCTTTAGAAATGTGCATACGCCAGCCAGGACTTTTGCGTGACACACCACACATTTCCACGCTCAATTCACTTTTGATACATCTGCACATGGACGTGGAGACGGGTGTACGCCAGGTTTTTGTGCATACACACGCTTTGTACATGAGGCCCCAGGTCTCCTGCTTTGAATGCAGCATTCCAAGCCTTCAAATGCTTGTAGACCTCTGCTGTCAGCCACTGTTTCTGATTGGCTCAAACAGTGATGGTCTTGAGGGCCATTTCATCATCAATGCATTTGGTGATGTAGGCAGTGATGGAGTCCGTGCACTCCTGGAGGTTGATGGTGGAGTTGTGGGAGGCAGCTTGATTAAACACCTACCAGTCTGTGGTGTTAAAGTGGCCCTGAAGTGCCTCTACAGACCCCTCTGGACAGTGGCCTCTTATACTAAAGTAAAAAGTCACACTCTTGGAACCATTTACAGCAACAATGGAGTACATAACCTGGGAGGAGTATATCTGGGTGTTCCTTAGCCAGTATCCCAGACTGATGAAGGTACCTGGATGAGTGGCGAAACATTTTCTAGTTAAACCAGAAGTCCATTTGCCTCGGATTAAACTTCTGATCCTTGCCTGGATGACTGAGAACCTATACAATGGAGTATTTTTTTTTTTTTTTTCCACTCAAAATTGTCCTCTCAACACCTCAAAATAACAACATGAAAAAGTTTTTATTTTTTTTTATTTTTGCAAGTTTCTTAAAAAAAAAAAGAAATCACATGTAAGTAAGTATTCACACCCTTTGCTCAATACTTTGATGCAATTGATGCACATTTGGTAGTGTTATTTCTACAAGATTCTGTCCCTTACCAAAAACCAAACCACTGTACTCCTCATTTTGAGTTTATTAAAAGCCACGTTAAAAACCAGGCCTGGGACCCTCACACACACTGTGTCCATCTTGTGAAAGGCCCCTAAAATGAATCATACAACACGTTTTATACCTTGTGGGTGTTAAAAATGGGTGTGGTTTAGTCTCACATTTCTAATGTTACTGTCTCCCTGTGTAAGATCTCCCTGTGTCTGAAACTTGGACACATGATGAAGTAAAACTTAACTTATATTTCTCAGAACTTCCAAACAAATAACGTAAATACTTGATAGCTGATATAAAATAAAGAATTAGCACAGATATTATCTAACAGCAGCAATTACAACCTCATGTCTCCTTGGATATGATGTCACAACTGAGAGACAAAATCTAAAAAAAAAAACAACAAAAAAAACAACAAAAAAACAGAATATCACATTGTATGATTTCTAAATAATTAATTTGCATTTTATTGCATGAAATAAGTGTTTGATCACCTACCAACCACCAAGAATTCTTGTTCACAGACCTGTTAGTTTTTCTTTAAGAAGCCCTCCTATTCCGCACTCATTACCTGTATAAAGACACCTGTCCACACACTCAGTCAATCACACTCCAATCTATCCACCATGGTCAAGACCAAAGAGCTGCCTAAGGACACCAGGGACAAAATTGTAGACCTGCACAAGGCTGGGATGGACTACAGGACAACAGGCAAGCAGCTTGGTGAGAAGACAGTAACTGCTGGTATAATTAATAGAAAATGGAAGAAATACAAGATGACTGTTAGTCTTCCTCAGTCTGGGATTCCATGCAAGATCTCACCTTGTGGGGTAAGGATGATTCTGAGAAAGCACAGAACTACACAGGAGGACCTGGTCAATGACCTGAAGAGAGCTGGGACCACAGTCACAAAGATTACATTAGCAACACATGATGCTGTCATGGTTTAAATCCCTGCAGGGCAGCAAGGTCCCCCCGTTCAAACCAGCACGTCCAGGCCTGTTTGTAGTTTGCCAGTAATAAAAAATAATAATAACCTTTTATTTAAACCAGGTAGACACCCAATGAGATTGAAACCTCTTTTATAAGGATGATCTTGATAAGAAAGGCCACAGCACACGTCATAATGGACAGTGGTGGGCACAGCTCACCAAAAAGTTAGCTCTGATAACCATTAATCCGATAACTGAAAAGTTATCTTTTATGATGCTACAACCGAAAAAAACTGCTAAAAAAAAACAAACAAAAAAACAAAACAAAACAAAAAAATCATATTTATTACAGATAACCAATAACTGATAACTTTTAGTATTGATTCGGACGCGGCCACATCAGATTACACTGTCGGCTTCTGACAAACCAGTTTCACTTTCACTTTTTGCTACTGGGTAAATTCAAGGATCACAAACACATAATGCATGAGAAATGAATGAATAGAAAAATAAAACCCCAGGTACTGTCATCATCTTTCAAAAGCAGTCACAGTTTATCTCGGTATTAGATACACCGTCATTTACGAATTAAAAAACTGCTGCTTTTTTCACATGCTTTGAGACCTTCAGCTTAAACAACCGAAATACGTCCATTAATGCATTGATTGAGCAGAGTAAAAGAACACATATAGTAAATATAAATTCTTACCTGTTAGTTTCAGTGGGATTCATCTGAATAAATAATCCACATGAAGCGTCCTTTTTTAAAAATCCAAACGTGTCTAAATGTGAAGAAAGGTCCTCTGTACACACAGCTGCGCCAAGAGCTTCTCTCCCCCACCGAGTCTTGGCAATTATATTACAGCCCAAAGAAATAAAATGAAATAATGTTAAAATTAGTCCGTTTTGTTTTTGTGTCACTTACTGTAACCATCCCAAAGTGAACCTGAACTACACTACTCACATGCTCCCTGCGTCGACCGGCCAATCACGTTTTTGGCATGATGACATCATCGGCAAGTGAAGACAGCCAGTCTGCTACAAACACACAACAGATGGACTAAAATGTTTGATTTTAGGGTTTACAAACATTTGTTACCGTTTAAAACTTTGCTCACTTTACCAGCAAAAAAAAAAAAAAAAATGTTTATCGGACTGAAAGTTTATCGGAACTAATATCGGAAGATAATTGGTCCGATGATGGTTTTAAAAGTTATCTAAAAAGCTAAAGCTCTAGAAAAAACACTTAGCTTTGAATAGCTGGAAGCTGTGCCCACCGATAATGGACACATTAACATCAACATGAGACCGGTTGGTAATAAATAAAATGCAGTCATCTGGTCATAGTAATATTATGATGATGTAAAGTCTAAGCAGATCCCGATTTAGAAACATAGGCATTGTGCAAAAGAGCCCCTCATTCGCAATCTTGTGAAATAGACTGCAAGGTGTTCAGAGAGAGTCAATACCAGGACAGTTTGAATTCATAATGGAGAATGTCCAGTCAGAGGGAGACTGAAAAACTAAATGCATTCCTTCCTGCTTCAGTGCGGACACGAGCTACACGATGGCATAATGTTATTCAAGTGCAGAGCATAACGGCTTTCGGATCTCTGAAGTAAACTGGATAAATAGGTCAGAACCAGTCCAATAAGGAGTTATGTAAACCAGAATCATCCCAATGTGTATCACAACGGACAGACAAAGAGGGCATGCCAGATTTGGCATACAACTTACAGTGGTGGGTGAGGCGGGCTACAACCAGTGATGAACCACAGCGATACAGCAGGGATCAAGGGCTGCAAACAACTGTTTGAGGCCCACCTATACACAACATAACCATAGTCCAATAAGGGGTAGGAAGGTTAGCAGTTATCAGGAGCTTCTAAGCACTTAAGGAGAAGCTAACTTGTTCTAATAAAGGAAGCCTAGCTTCACCCTTAATTGGAGATCAAGTGTTTAAGATGAACTTAAAAGAGAGCTCTGTGTCAAGAGTTAATCCTAAATACTTGAGCTGCTGACCAGCTTGAGGACATTACCTCAGGCAGGTTTGGTTGATGGTATGTTCTCCAGGAAACAGTGGATTTCGAGAAAAACGTTATTGGATTTTTTCTGCAGTCAAGAGTCGCCTTGAATTCTCTAGGCGGTTCTGCACCACATCTAAAGCGGACTGCAAAAATTTGAATGCCTGTGTCACAGAGTGTTGAACAGCAATAGATTACGGTGTCATCAGCATACAGATGATAGAAGGCAATTTTGTAGGTTTGCACACAGGTCAGTAGTATAAAGTGTGAAGAAACTGCAAGAAATACAAACAGTATGGCACTCTATGGGTAAATCTGCGTGGCGGTAAACACACAGATTTACCACAGAGTGCATACTGTTTGTATTTCTTGCAACCAGTGCAAATAAATTCTAAGACATATTCAGTGACTTGGAAAGGTACATGTATCTATCCACTGACTTGTCTGAAGAACATGGCAATAAAACTGAAGATTTACAGGGTATTTATACCAAAGTGGTCCATTACTTATGTAACCCATCATCTTGGCTTTTATATTTTTAATTAATTTATATCAAGTTGTAGAGATTTGCTTTGAGTTAGAGTTTAAGGACAATAATTTTAGAAAATTTAATTTTTTTGTAGTTTTTGTGTTTTTGTATTTGAAATGGCATACGCAAATTAAAATGTGTGAAATACCAAGGGTCCAAATATTTTTGGACTGAACTGTATTTGATTAATGATGGGTTTTCTCATTAACGGGATGATTGAATTTCATGAAATAAGGCAGGTGTATAGATGGCTTCTGTTAGATCCACAATGCAAAATTTACTGGAATTGCAGTACTAGATGGCACTGCAACACACATATGTATATATAAATTTCAGAGCTCTAACATGCTCTAAAATTCATGTAGATCTTGCCTGAGAGTCTTACAAGGATTCTCTGTGGTCTCTGCTTGGGGTAGGCCTGGAGCCGCAGTGGCACGGAGGGTTCTTGGAAAATTAATATTTGCTTGCAAATCTAGTTTACCTTCTGTTTTTTGGGTATATGCCTGCCTGCTTGGCAAAACGTATGGTAGCAGCACATGGAAACAAACATTCACTTTGTCAGTTGGTGTCATTCCGCAGCACGTATTGCTGTGAAGTAAAAACATTTATTTAGATTTGCTTGACATGAGTAAATACACATTGCTATCGTATTGTATCTCTTTAGCCAAATCAAGCAACAGATATATGAAGAAGAGGTCACCACAGGTCACAGTAGGACACTTATTGCTATCATGTTATTTGTAGTCCATGCACACCAGTGTCACCACCAGCCATTCACGGCACACTCCAGAACTATTTCACTGAGCCAATCTATAATGCAGTATCATGGAAAGTGGTCTGCTGGTCTGTGGAGCAGAGAACTCAACCAGACTAGACCATCAGACAGGTGAATTTACCTGACTCTCTTGACCAAAAAATACATAACAGATATTCAAATATAATGAATGTAATTTTGGCCCTGCAATAGACTCATGTCCTGTCGCCTGATGCCCATGACTGAGGGGACATAGACCCCCCATCCTCCCCCGTGTCCCATCGATTGGAGTAAATAGGTTTAGAAAATGAATGAAGAAGCAAGTCATTTTTGTCATTACCTATTTTCCAATAAAAACTCCACGGTTTTTTTTTTTTTTTCCCAAGACCCCATAAGGACAGACATGTCTCTATGAATAGCACTCAGCCACTTGTCCTATGCTTTGTGTTGTAAATGTTCTCTTTAGTAGCTCAAAAAGACATGGCACTGGCTTGACTTTCTTGAAACTGATAGTGTATGTCAGTCGCACAGTTGATACAATTTTGCCAGTGCATATTGAGTAATTAAAACATATGCCATTTTAAATGGATCGCCCCTCCTCACTGTGTGCTTTACCTCGTTGCTACCTGTGGCCTTAGGTACACATTACTCCACGGTTGAGACCTATACACAATGTTAGCATGCAGCCACTGATGCGTAACAGTTCATACCTTAACAAATACTAAATCTTGAAGTTTAATTTTTACCAGGAATTGGTTTATTAACCCTTTAGAAAAGCTTCACACTGCAGTTTGATCTTTCATTGTAACATCAGATTCAGTATTCTACTAGTGATAGCATAACTCTGAAATCTCCATAGCCAGCTCGAGGCAGTCACTTGCATCATGACAGAAATTGAAGAGACCACAGTCCAGGTCCATGCATGAGCTGTCGTCACCGTTGGGTGCAGACTCCATTGTGCGGATGACGTGTTTGTAGGTGGGGCAGCACAGACTGGCAGCTCTCTCACAGGACTCCGGCAGCATGAGGATGAGATCATAGAAGTGACAGAAGAGACAATTCAGGACCATTCCTGCACAGTCAACTGAGAACAACACACACAGTCAAGAAATTAAAATGCTGATTTCTGTTTATTTGTGAGCATGAAAGCCAGACAGTCCATCACATATTCAAAAGGACCTTTTTGCAGTGAAAAAGTAGACATGCTCACGGTATGTTTTTGGAACATAAATCATCTTGTTGCACTAAGAGCTGTTTTGTCAGTCTTCACTTACAGCATTTAAAAGCTTCCTTTCCTTCCTTTATGCATGCATAATTTAAGAAATCATGCCTAAGCAAGAAAGCTGTTTGGGTGTATAATCAATAAGCAGAATTGTCTCCTGTGTAGTCTGACAGAGCATTTTCAATTTCTTGTTTGTGGTCTCAGTGAAACACCTCCACAGCATCCTTTGCCCCCATGGGTGTGGTGGGGCATGACATCACATGGCACTATCAAGGAATAATTAAGATTTTATGAGGGATGATTGAGAAGTTTTGAGCCTGACCCAGAAAAGTAGGGTAGGGTGTGATTCTCCATCTTTTTCCTTGTGAGAAACTAACATTTCTCAAGAATATGTGACGTTTTCACTCACTGGCTGCACTGTTGGCAAATGTTTCTCAGAATGTAAAAGATTGGAGAACCACACCCTATTTTTACTGTGTCAGGCTCAAAATGTCTCTGTCGCCCCTCATACTTGAAGACATTTTGTGGGAAGTACCTTATGGCTGTCACCCAGTTGTTGTCACACAGTTGTCTTAACAAGACAGAATCAAAGCCAGAAAACACATTTCTCTTCTGACAATGCTCAGTCTTATGTGATATTAATACAAGGAAATCATTGCGAAGCTCGCTCCATGGTACAGGGGGTCCCAAACAGGAAGTGCCAAAGTCTTAATCCACAGTGAAACTGGAAATGTTAAATGTCAAACACTTCCTGGTTCAATACTTCCTGGATTGACATATGAGATCCGATGGAATCTCACAGGAACTCAGTGGCAAGTTCACACTGAAACAGGAAGAGCCAAATTTTGACTCCACAGTGAAACAGGAAATGTCAAATGTTGAACACTTCCTGGCATGGGTGGAGCTAGAGCTGAGGCCAGGGTTGCACTGGACTCCCCTGAAATCTAATTGGACACAGATGATTGACATGTCATGGCACATGCCTATCTCGGCTTTCAGTGCTTACCAGTTGAGTGAGTATAAGAGAAATTGTGGAGAGCTGGGCTTGTCCTCTGGCACTCCGAAACGGAGGTGTTCCTTTGTCTCGCTTCATCAGCGAATGCGGTCGTGAGCGCGCGAAGCCTCCGCGAGGCTTTCCATGACAAAATCTCCTTGTTAGAGAGTGAAAATCCTGGCCGGAAAATGGTGCTGATGTCCAGCTCTGGTGATAACCAGGTAAATTGCAACACGATGGTCCCAGCTCCCACACGGGAGCCATCCGTTTAGAAATGATGTGGTGAGTTTCTTCTGCCTCTCAATGGCAGTGTTCGGAGCGCGGCGCGCCATGCGGCCATTGTGGGCCAAAGCTGTAGTAACACTCTCTTATTCTCTGTGAAGGGTGCCCGTAAAAATTTCGACCGAAAGCCAGAATATAGGATTTTCGATGTGTTTTCCAGCTGCCTGTCTCTAACAGTTTACTGAAAAAAGTTCTGATGTAAAAAAAAAGGGCCCAAACTCATTCCGCCATTTCCGCCGCAAATGAAACAACGATGAGAGGGGGGTGGAGCAGTGCTCACTACAAAAGGCCTGCACCACAAGGCGAATGTACGGCAAGACCGACAGCCGTGAGAAAAACTCACGCATGCGCACGAAGGTTCAAGCTTGGCTGACGTAAAAACATATGAATCAATCCATATAGTTTTTGAAAAAAATAAAAAGGTACGATACTTTTCTAACAGACCTCGTATATCATATTGATATGACAATACTGAGATTTAATAATTTAGCCATATTGTACAGCCCTACTGTCAACTAGCTGAAACTTTGATTATTAATTTACATCACATTAAAAAATGCGTTAAAGTGGTAGGAGGTTAAGAGGGCTGTAATTAGGGGGTCTGTGGGATGCAGTGAAAGGCAAAAAAACAAAATTTTTAAAAAGGGGCCGGGGGTCTGGGAGGAGAACCCCACAGAAGCTTAATGGGAAAAAGAAAAATGTTTAAAAAGGTGGGGGGAAGCAGAAAGGTTTTAGTCGTGCTAATGCTCCCAAGAACCATTTTACTGAAAAAAGTCTGAAGGACCTAAATGACATGGTTAGATGGTGAGGAGCTTCCAAGCATGTAAGAGGCAAAAAAAAAAAAAAAAAAAAAAAAAAAGCTTAAAAAGGCGGGGGGTCTGGGGGTTTCCATCCCCCCAGAAGCTGAAAGGTTTTAGCCATGCTAATGCCCCCATGAAGCATTTACTTAAAAAAGTCTGAAGGACCTATATTACATGGTGAGATGCTGAAGAGCTTCGCTCATTCATGTCCGTGAAAGATACATATTAAATGAGAATGAGAAATTGGGCTACTGCTGGGCAAAGAACATCAAGAGGAGGAAAACATGTCCAGAGACAGTGAGGGAAGAGGACATCTGGAAGGGTGAAAATGAGAGTCGTAACTTTGAATGTTAATGGCATGACTGGTAAAGGGAGAGAGCTGGCTGACATGGTATGTAGAGAGGAGAAAGGTACATCTGTTGTGTGTACAAGAGACCAAGTGGAAGGGAAGTAAGGCCAACAGCATAGGTGGTGGGTTCAAGTTGTTGTATGGTCATTTTAAAGGAAGAGTATGTTAAGAGTGTGTTGGAGGTTAAGTGAGTGTCTGACAGAATGATGAGTGGAAAGTTAGAAATTGAAGGGGTGATAATGAATATCATCAGTGCATACAGTGTGGTAAAAAAAAGTATTTAGTCAGCCCTGATCGTGCAAGTTCTCCTACTTAGAAAGATGAGAGAGGTCATAGGTACACTTCAACTATGAGAGACAAAATGAGAGACAATTCCCCGGGCGCCTAAAGGCGACTTCTGCTCCTATCTGGCAATTAGGATGGGTTAAATGCAGTAAACACATTTCATTGTACAGGGAACATGTTCCTTTGTGCATATGACAATAAAATTCTTTTGAATCCTTGAAAATGAGAAAAAAAAAAAATTCCAAGAAATCACAAATCACAGTCTTGATGCTGAGAAAGTTTTTGACTATGTCAGCTGGGAATATTTATTTTTGGTATTGAAATGTTTTGGTTTCACTGAAAAATCAATTAACAGAATCAGAACCCTGTACTCTGCCCCTACTGCACGAATCAGAGCAAATGGAAGTTTTACTGATCGTATAAAATTGGGACGATCCACGCATCAGGGACGTCCCCTCTCACCTATTCTCTTTGCACTTTATATAGAACCTTTGGTACAAGCAATAAGAGAACATTCCCCTATACAGGAATTTTGATCAGTGATACAGAACATAAAATAGCATTACAGTATGCCGCACAGGTAGGTTGTGAAACAAAAGAGAAACAAGATTCCTGGAGTGAGTTAGATGAGGAGGTGGAGAGTGTGGCCAAGCATGAAAGAGTGCTGGTTGGAGCGGTTTTCAATGGCAATGTTGGTGAAGGGAACAGAGGTGATGAGGAAGTAATGGGTAGATATGGTATCAAGGATAGGAATGTGGGAGTAGTTGATTTCAAGATTCAAGATTAGTTTATTTGCCATTTGTAGTTAAAAACCACATAGGAAATGAATGTGCAAAAACATTAGACAGACATAGAACAAATAATCACATAAAGACACATTGACACTGTGAAATACGAAGTACAGAGATCAAGTTAAAAGTTAAGATCAGATAAATAAAATAAGATAAGGTGCTGTAATCAGGCTTAAAGTGCACTGTTCAGGCTGATCACAGCTTGTGGGAAGAAGCTCCTTGCATGACGAGAGGTCTTACACCTAACAGAGCGGTACCTTCTTCCAGAGGGAAGAAGCTCAAACGTGTCTCTTCCAGGGTGGCCAGAAGGATCATTTATGATCTGAAGAGCTCGGTTTAGGAGTCTTCTTTTGTACAGAGCCTCCAGCACAGGCAGGTCACAGTTCACCGTTTTTTTGGCCGAGCGGACCACCTTATATAGTGCTCTCTTGTCTTTGACAGTAATGTTTCCAAACCAGACAGTGATGGAGCTAACAAGAAGACTTTCAATAGTACACCGATAAAAATTCACAAGGATTTAGAGTTCGTGGTGAATTCTCTAAGTTTCCGCAAGAAGAAGAGACGCTGACGAGCCTTTTTAACAATATTTGTGTTGTTTTTGTTCCAACTAAGATCGTTAGACAACGTTAGCCCAAGAAATTTGCATTCTTCCACAATTTCAACTTTAGAGTCCTCAATAACAAGAGGTTATTTGGCTGTTATTTCAACCAAAGTCAACAACAAGTTCACAAGTTTTAGAAGCGTTCAGGAGCAGATTATTTTCTTTGCTCCAATCCACAACTTTCTGTACCTCTGCTCTGTAGCAAGAATCATCATTTGCACTGATCAACCCAATGATAGTTGTGTCATCAGCAGTGTTGCCACAGTTACTTTGATAAAGTCATCCAATTACTGATTACTGATTACTCCTTGAAAAAGTAACTTAGTTACTTTACTGATTACTCAA
This sequence comes from Thalassophryne amazonica, assembly GCF_902500255.1. Lineage (NCBI taxonomy): Eukaryota > Metazoa > Chordata > Actinopteri > Batrachoidiformes > Batrachoididae > Thalassophryne > Thalassophryne amazonica. Next base: position 133,328,139 of record NC_047105.1, read on the forward strand.
TTGTAAAAGTAACTAAGTTAGATTACTAGTTACTTTTTTAGTTACTTTCCCCAGCTGCCGGACAACAACCCACGTTCAACATGACAATGATACCTGTTGTGGCCAAAACCTCCTTATAGTCACCCTTTCTTGACTTCAATGAAAACAAATACTGTGTTTATAAAAGTAAATAAAGACCTCTTTCTTGACCTCATAGTTTAACTGTTGACGAGCACTGTAACAGTAAAACTTGCCAATTTCAAACCTACATTGTTTATAAATGTAACTATTAATTCTAACATTTTGTCTAACATTTAATTCTCTAAACATTTACTTGTCGAAATTATTATTATTTTAAGCAGTATTAGATAGTTGTAGTAAAAAAACGGCTTTCAAAACGGACCTTTAATCTAGGGGGTGTTGTGGGGGAGGGGGGCACATCCCTCCCCACGCCCCCATTCCATCTGGATTCGCCCTGCTTTGGCGTTTGCGCACAAGAATGGATAACAGTTATTTATGTAGAAAACAGGACCAGATTTACAGGTAAGAAAGTTTTATTGCGTTTTCACATCATGTGGTCCTCAGAAAGAGAGTTTAGGTGCATTTGAGTGGAAAAATAGTGTTAGTTGTTGACGCGTCGCGGAGGATCAGCTGTTTTAACGAGACGATACGGAGCAGCTCAGATCAGAATTCTAAATAAAGGAGAAAAATAAGCATAAAATGTCTTTGTAAGCTCAGTGCAGGTGTGCTGATCACTGCGCTTTAAGAGGTGAGGACGAGTCGAGCAGCTGCAAAAAAAACGTGGATGAAAAGCTCACAGCTCACTTAAGTGGGCAGTTCAGTCGAACCCGCACCTCCTGCCCACAGACCAAGTTTAATGCTGCTATCGACCACAATGAAAATAATAGTAACGCACAGTGACATGGAGAAGTAACTTTAATCTGATTACTGATTTGGAAAGATTAACGCGTTAGATTACTCGTTACTAAAAAAAAGTGGTCAGATTAGAGTAACGCGTTGGCATCACTGGTCATCAGCGTATTTAACTATCTGATTGCTGTCATGGGAAGCCACACAGTCGTGAGTGTACAGTGTAAAAAGGATGGGACTAAGGATACATTCTTGAGGGGAACCAGTGCTCACAAACATTTCATCAGAAAGACGGCCATTAATTTTCACTCTCTGAGATCTGTTGGTTAAATATTTTACAAAAGGATGGAAATGGTTGTGGTGAATACCTACTTTCAGAAAAGAGACGAGCACAGGGTAGGAAGGTGCACACAGGTGGATTAAATTAGCAGCATCCTAAAATTGTCCTTCAGTACTTTCAAAGGACAGTTGAAAACTTGGTTATTGGGAAATCAGACATGTAACCATCTGTAGCCTATAAAACAATTCAGCTGTGGAGGTACTACTCCAGTTTGTTTTTCAGTTATATGTACACAATGCCCTTGTGTATTTTATTTTATTAAACAGTTTAGTAGTCTTTACACAATAAACTTGTGTACAAGGTCTGTTAGAAAAGTATCGGACCTTTTATTTTTTTTCAAAAACCTGATGGATTTGAATCACGTGTGCTTGCATGAGCCGTGCTCCGGGCGGCCATCAACATGCTGAAATGACCAGGTCATTTCCAAAGTGAACGCTGTGGTGATGCAGGACCGTCATGTGACTATCCGAGAAATTGCGGAAGAGGTGGACATCAGCACTTTTTCGGCACATTCCACTGTGACAGAAGATTTGGCCATGAAAAGGAGTGGTAGCGAAATTCATGCCAATGGCTTCGACACAAAGCTGCCGACGGCGGAGCAAAAGCGCCTTTGTGTTGAATCTCACAGGACATGTTGTGACATGCCCACCTCTTCCACAATTTCTCGGATAGTCACACGACTGAAAAGCCACTGAAAGCCGTCTGAATCTTCCAAATGGTGGAAGAGGTCGCATCATTTTTCGGAGTCCAGCATGTCCTGTGAGGCTTCAACACGAAGGCACTTTTGCTCCGTCAGCAGTGGCACGCATTCGCCGCCACCCTTTTTTTCCTTTTCATTTTAAATTCTATTGCTAGATTAACAGGAAGGCCAATGAAGAGAGGCCAATATGGGTGAGATATGCTCTCTCCTTCTAGGTCCCCGTTAGTACTCTAGCTGCAGCATTTGAATTAACTGAAGGCTTTTCAGGGAACTTTTAGGACAACCTGATAATATGAATTACAATAGTCCAACCTAGAGGAAATAAATGCATGAATTAGTTTTTCAGCATCACTCTGAGACAAGACCTTTCTAATTTTAGAGATATTGCATAATGCAAAAAGCAGTCCTACATATTTGCTTAATATGCGCTTTGGAATGACATATCCTGATCAAAAATGACTCCAAGATTTCTCACAGTATTACTAGAGGTCAGGGTAATGCCATCCAGAGTAGGATCTGGTTAGACACCATGTTTCTAAGATTTGTGGGGCCAAGTAGAATAACTTCAGTTTTATCTGAGTTTAAAAGCAGGAAATTAGAGGTCATCCATGTCTTTATGTCTGTAAGACAATCCTGCAGTTTAGCTAATTGGTGTGTGTCCTCTGCCTTCATGGATAGATAAAGCTGGGTATCATCTGCGTACAATGAAAATTTAAGCAATGCCGTCTAATAATACTGCCTAAGGGAAGCATGTATAAAGTGAATAAAATTGGTCCTAGCACAGAACCTTGTGGAACTCCATAATTAACCTTAGTCTGTGAGAAGATTCCCCCATTTACATGAACAAATTGTAATCTATTAGATAAATATGATTCAAACCACCGCAGCGCAGTGCCTTTAATACCTATGGCATGCTGTAATCTCTGTAATAAAATTTTATGGTCAACAGTATCAAAAGCAGCACTGAGGTCTAACAGAACAAGCACAGAGATGAGTCCACTGTCTGAGGCCATAAGAAGATCATTTGTAACTTTCACTTATGCTGTTTCTGTACTATGATGAATTCTAAAACCTGACTGAAACTCTTCAAATAGACCATTCCTCTGCAGATGATCAGTTAGCTGTTTTACAACTACCCTTTCAAGAATTTTTGAGAGAAAAGGAAGGTTGGAGATTAGCCTATAATTAGCTAAGATAGCTGGGTCAAGTGATGACTTTTTAAGTAATGGTTTAATTACTGCCACCTTAAAAGCTTGTGGTACATAGCCAACTAATAAAGATAGATTGATCATACTTAAGATTGAAGCATTAAATAATGGTAGGGCTTCCTTGAGCAGCCTGGTAGGAATGGGTCTAAGGATATGTTGATGGTTTGGATGAAGTAACTAATGAAAATAACTCAGACAGAACAATTGGAGAGAAAGAGTCTAACCAAATACCGGCATCACTGAAAGCAGCCAAAGATAAGGATACGTCTTTGGGATGGTTATGAGTAATTTTTCTATAATAGTTAAAATTTTATTAGCAAAGAAAGTCATGAAGTCATTACTAGTTAAAGTTAAAGGAATACTTGGCTCAATCGAGCTCTGACTCTTTGTCAGCCTGGCTACAGTGCTGAAAAGAAACCTGGGGTTGTTCTTATTTTCTTCAATTAGTGATGAGTAGTAAGATGTCCTAGCTTTACGGAGGGCTTTTTTATAGAGCAACAGACTCTTTTTCCAGGCTAAGTGAAGATCTTCTAAATTAGTGAGACGCCATTTCCTCTCCAACTTACGGGTTATCTGCTTTAAGCTGCGAGTTTGTGAGTTATACCACGGAGTCAGGCACTTCTGATTTAAAGCTCTCTTTTTCAGAGGAGCTACATCATCCAAAGTTGTCTTCAATGAGGATGTAAAACTATTGACGAGATACTCTATCTCACTTACAGAGTTTAGGTAGCTACTCTGCACTGTGTTGGTATATGGCATTAGAGAACATAAAGAAGGAATCATATCCTTAAACCTAGTTACAGCGCTTTCTGAAAGACTTCTAGTGTAATGAAACTTATTCCCCACTGCTGGGTAGTCCATCAGAGTAAATGTAAATGTTATTAAGAAATGATCAGACAGAAGGGAGTTTTCAGGGAATACTGTTAAGTCTTCAATTTCCATACCATAAGTCAGAACAAGATCTAAGATATGATTAAAGTGGTGGGTGGACTCATTTACATTTTGAGCAAAGCCAATTGAGTCTAATAATAGATTAAATGCAGTGTTGAGGCTGTCATTCTCAGCATCTGTGTGGATGTTAAAATCGCCCACTATAATTATCTTATCTGAGCTAATCAATCAATCAATCAATTTTTTTTTATATAGCGCCAAATCACAACAAACAGTTGCCCCAAGGCGCTTTATATTGTAAGGCACGGCCATACAATAATGATGTAAAACCCCAACGGTCAAAACGACCCCCTGTGAGCAAGCACTTGGCTACAGTGGGAAGGAAAAACTCCCTTTTAACAGGAAGAAACCTCCAGCAGAACCAGGCTCAGGGAGGGGCAGTCTTCTGCTGGGACTGGTTGGGGCTGAGGGAGAGAACCAGGAAAAAGACATGCTGTGGAGGGGAGCAGAGATCGATCACTAATGAGTAAATGCAGAGTGGTGCATACAGAGCAAAAAGAGAAAGAAACAGTGAATCATGGGAACCCCCCAGCAGTCTACGTCTATAGCAGCATAACTAAGGGATGGTTCAGGGTCACCTGATCCAGCCCTAACTATAAGCTTTAGCAAAAGGAAAGTTTTAAGCCTAATCTTAAAAGTAGAGAGGGTGTCTGTCTCCCTGATCTGAATTGGGAGCTGGTTCCACAGGAGAGGAGCCTGAAAGCTGAAGGCTCTGCCTCCCATTCTACTCTTACAAACCCTAGAAACTACAAGTAAGCTGCAGTCTGAGAGCGAAGCGCTCTATGGGGTGATATGGTACTATGAGGTCCCTAAGATAAGAAGGGACCTGATTATTCAAAACCTTATAAGTAAGAAGAAGAATTTTAAATTCTATTCTAGAATTAACAGGAAGCCAATGAAGAGAGGCCAATATGGGTGAGATATGCTCTCTCCTTCTAGTCCCCGTCAGCACTCTAGCTGCAGCATTTTGAATTAACTGAAGGCTTTTTAGGGAACTTTTAGGACAACCTGATAATAATGAATTACAATAGTCCAGCCTAGAGGAAATAAATGCATGAATTAGTTTTTCAGCATCACTCTGAGACAAGACCTTTCTGATTTAGAGATATTGCGTAAATGCAAAAAAGCAGTCCTACATATTTGTTTAATATGCGCTTTGAATGACATATCCTGATCAAAAATGACTCCAAGATTTCTCACAGTATTACTAGAGGTCAGGGTAATGCCATCCAGAGTAAGAATCTGGTTAGACACCATGTTTCTAAGATTTGTGGGGCCAAGTACAATAACTTCAGTTTTATCTGAGTTTAAAAGCAGGAAATTAGAGGTCATCCATGTCTTATGTCTGTAAGACAATCCTGCAGTTTAGCTAATTGGTGTGGTCGTCTGGCTTCATGGATAGATAAAGCTGGGTATCATCTGCGTAACAATGAAAATTTAAGCAATACCGTCTATAATACTGCCTAAGGGAAGCATATATAAAGTGAATAAATTGGTCCTAGCACAGAACCTTGTGGAACTCCATAATTAACTTTAGTCTGTGAAGAAGATTCCCCATTTACATGAACAAATTGTAATCTATTAGACAAATATATTCAAACCACCGCAGCGCAGTGCCTTTAATACCTATGGCATGCTCTAATCTCTGTAATAAATTTTATGGTCACAGTATCAAAAGCAGCACTGAGGTCTAACAGAACAAGCACAGAGATAGTCCACTGTCCGAGGCCATAAGAAGATCATTTGTAACCTTCACTAATGCTGTTTCTGTACTATGATGAATTCTAAAACCTGACTGAAACTCTTCAAATAGACCATTCCTCTGCAGATGATCAGTTAGCTGTTTTACAACTACCCTTTCAAGAATTTTTGAGAGAAAAGGAAGGTTGGAGATTGGCCTATAATTAGCTAAGATAGCTGGGTCAAGTGATGGCTTTTTAAGTAATGGTTTAATTACTGCCACCTTAAAAGCCTGTGGTACATAGCCAACTAACAAAGATAGATTGATCATATTTAAGATCGAAGCATTAAATAATGGTAGGGCTTCCTTGAGCAGCCTGGTAGGAATGGGGTCTAATAAACATGTTGATGGTTTGGATGAAGTAACTAATGAAAATAACTCAGACAGAACAATCGGAGAGAAAGAGTCTAACCAAATACCGGCATCACTGAAAGCAGCCAAAGATAACGATACGTCTTTGGGATGGTTATGAGTAATTTTTTCTCTAATAGTTAAAATTTGTTAGCAAAGAAAGTCATGAACTCATTACTAGTTAAGTTAATGGAATACTCAGCTCAATAGAGCTCTGACTCTTGTCAGCCTGGCTACAGTGCTGAAAAGAAACCTGGGGTTGTTCTTATTTCTTCAATTAGTGATGAGTAGAAAGATGTCCTAGGCTTTACGGAGGGCTTTTTATAGAGCAACAGACTCTTTTTCCAGGCTAAGTGAAGATCTTCTAATTAGTGAGACGCCATTTCCTCTCCAACTTACGGGTTATCTGCTTTAAGCTACGAGTTTGAGAGTTATACCATGGAGTCAGACACTTCTGATTTAAAGCTCTCTTTTTCAGAGGAGCTACAGCATCCAAAGCTGTCTTCAATGAGGATGTAAAACTATTGACGAGATACTCTATCTCCTTACAGAGTTTAGGTAGCTATTCTGCACTGTGTTGTTATATGGCATTAGAGAACATAAAGAAGGAATCATATCCTTAAACCTAGTTACAGCGCTTTCTGAAAGACTTCTAGTGTAATGAAACTTATTCCCTACTGCTGGGTAGTCCATCAGAGTAAATGTAAATGTTATTAAAAAATGATCAGACAGAAGGGAGTTTTCAGGGAATACTGTTAAGTCTTCTATTTCCATACCATAAGTCAGAACATATCTAAGATATGATTAAAGTGGTGGGTGGACTCATTTACTTTTTGAGCAAAGCCAATAGAGTCTAATAATAGATTAATGCAGTGTTGAGGCTGTCATTCTCAGCATCTGTGTGGATGTTAAAATCGCCCACTATAATTATCTTATCTGAGCTAAGCACTAAGTCAGACAAAGGTCTGAAATTCACAGAGAAACTCACAGTAACGACCAGGTGGACGATAGATAATAACAAATAAAACTGGTTTTTGGGACTTCCAATTTGGATGGACAAGACTAAGAGACAAGCTTTCAAAGGAATTAAAGCTCTGTCTGGGTTTTGATTAATTAATAAGCTGGAATGGAAGATTGCTGCTAATCCTCCACCTCGGCCCGTGCTACGAGCATTCTGACAGTTAGTGTGACTCGGGGGTGTTGACTCATTTAAACTAACATATTCATCCTGCTGTAACCAGGTTTCTGTAATGCAGAATAAATCAATATGTTGATCAATTATTATATAATTTACTAACAGGGACTTAGAAGAGAGAGACCTAATATTTAATAGACCACATTTAACTGTTTTAGTCTGTGGTGCAGTTGAAGGTGCTATATTATTTTTTCTTTTTGAATTTTTATGCTTAAATAGATTTTTGATGATTATTGGTGGTCTGGGAGCAGGCACCATCTCTACGGGGATGGGGTAATGAGGGGATGACAGGGGGAGACAAGCTGCAGAGAGGTGTGTAAGACTACAACTCTGCTTCCTGGTCCCAACCCTGGATAGTCACGGTTTGGAGGATTTAAGAAAATTGGCCAGATTTCTAGAAATGAGAGCTGCTCCATCCAAAGTGGGATGGATGCCGTCTCTCCTAACAAGACCAGGTTTTCCTCAGAAGCTTTGCCAATTATCTATGAAGCCCACCTCATTTTTTGGACACCACTCAGACAGCGAGCAATTCAGGGAGAACACAGCAGCAATGAGGAAAAAATCCCCCCATCAGCACAGAAAAACAATAATCACACAGACAAACAAAGACGCAGGACGACAACCGAGATTTGAAGGTCCAGTTTATCAGAACACTCTGGAGGCAGCCTATTTAGATGCCATCAACGACCTTGTCTGACAATCCTGGAAGGGGGAGGGGCTCAGCCCTGAGCAGTCCACTGTCCACAGTCAACGTCAGAGCTGGAGAAGCTCAGGGGAGGGGAATGACCAGGGAGCGAGGCTTAAGTGTTGATCTTCTTGAGGAGGTTTTTTATCACAGCGGCCTTGAAGTGCAGCTGTGTTTGGGGAAGCCAAATGAATATCCAGATTAGCAGACGCCTGAAAGATTTCACAGTTCTGAGAACAGAGTGGCTCTCAATACATCTGAATGTAGGATGTGGTCTTTACTGACGGTCAAAGCGGGTTTCCAGAGCTGCAATCCTGCCCGAGATGTTTTCCAGCGTGCGGTTAACACCCGCCGACTGCGCAGCCTCTGCCTTCCCAATCGAATCAATCATGTAGGGCAGCCTGGATGGCCCAATTAATGCTGCCTCCACTTTCTTAATTTTCTGGTAAACCAGCGCCATGCCCGCTCCACACAGCAGAAAGCCGGTCACCACCAAGCCAAATATATACACATCTTCGACATCCTCCACAGAAAGCATGTAAAGGCACATGACCTGCCATCTCCTCTACGAGTCCATCACGTAACCCATCACATGCGTCCCAGCAGGACAGGTCGGTTCCTCCGCCCCGAATGTCTTGTGGAAAAAATAGTGTCAATTGTGTTCAGAGACCACTTTAACAGATCCATTTTTGTCATTTTCCAGAAGAGCAAAGCTGCAGCCTCACAGACAACACGCCACAGAAGCAGGAAAGATAAGGAGGGAGGGAGAAGAGAAAAATGCATCCATCTCGGCTGAGTGCAAGCTGGCAAAAAAATAAAAAATAAATAAAAATTTTTGGAAAAGCACTTCGTTAAGTTTGTTGTGTTTTTAAAGTGCTCTATAAATAATGTTGGATTGGATTGGATTGATTACTCTCGAGAAGAAAATAGGAGACATAAGGTTAAACATATCCAGCATGCCTTAACCCAGCCACTACACCCTGTTATTGAGGTGGATGCCAATGCCATTAGTGAGGTACTACCTAGATTTGCAGAATTTGATAGTATCTCACGAGGCGTGCTAACGAAACTCGTAACATCTACAAAAAGTACAACCTGCTTATTTGATCCTATACTAGCAAAACTGTTTCAGGACCTGTGGCCCACTCTTGGGCCGACTGTGCTGGAAATGATTCATCTCTAATTAACTTCTGGATCTGTTTCTAAATGTTTCAAATCTGCAGTGATTAATCCATTATTTAAGAAATCTAATCTTGACCCTAGTGTATTACATCAAAGTTATAATTTTGCTCTAAAATTCTGGAAAAAGTGGTTTCACGGCAGCTCATGGACCACCTTACTGAGAATAATCTTTTTGAGCCACTGCAGTCTGCTTTTAGAAAATTTCATTCCACAGAGACAGCTCTCACTAATGTGGTGAATGATCTTCTGCTTGCAATGGATTCAGACACCACTACGGTTCTGGTGCTGTTGGATCTCAGTGCTGCGTTTGATACCATGGATCATCATTTTCTATTCAATAGGCTTGAGAATCATTTTGGGATTACTGGGAGTGCCCTTGCGTGGTTGATGTCATACCCGACCAGTGGTTCTCACTGTGTTTTGTACAGTAATACTCCCTCTAACCTTAGTGACATGAAATTTGGGGTTCCACAGGGGTCTGTTTTAGGCATCAGCATCAATTTGACCAGCTAACGCTTAGCCTAAGTTCATGTGTCATACATCACACTGACAAAGTGAGGAACCTTGGGGTAATTTTTGATCCTATGTTGTCCTTTGACCTCAACATTAGAGATATTACAAGGACTGCTTTCTTCCACCTGCGAAATATAGTGAAGATTCTTCCTGTCAATGGCTGATGCTGAGACCTTGATTCATGTGTTTGTCTCTTCTAGATTGGACTACTGTAATGTTCTATTTTCTGGTTTATCGCAGTCCAGCATTAGGGGTCTCCAATTGGTTCAAAATGCTGCTGCCAGACTTTTGACATGAAGCAGAAAGTTTGACCATATTGCACCCATTTTGGCATCTCTTCACTGGCTTCCTGTCTCTGTGTGATCAGATTTTAAGGTTCTGCTTAAAATTGTTCATGGACTGGTACCTCCCTACTTAGCTGACCTAATTAAACCGTACGTACCCGCTCGGGCTCTGCATTCCCAGGGTGCGGGACTACTTTGTGTCCCTTGGGTGAATAAAAAGTCTGCAGGTCACAGAGTTTTCTTTTGTCGTGCCCCTGTTCTGTGGAATGATCTCCCTGCATCAATTAAACAGTCAGTTTCTGTAGAGACTTTCAAGTCCAGACTTAAGACACACTTACTTTGCCTTTTGTATGGCTAGCATAATGGCATAGTATGTTACTATGCTTTTTACTCTTTTAAATTCTTTTCATTAGGAAACGGAACAGCATTCACCCCAGTATTTCTTTTGTTCTTCTTGTTGCTTAATGCTGACAAATTATACTGTATTTGTTGTCTTTCTGATGCCTGATTCTGTTTTTTCTTTAGAAATAGTGCATTATTTAAAATTAAAAGACAAGTGTTATATGTTAACTTTGTACAAATGACAGAAGTGACATTAATGGAGTTATTCTATCCGGATTCATTTGATTTATAAATCAAAACCATGAGTCAAAATTGCTTTATTTTACAAGACTTCTCCCTCACGGTGACACTGCTATATGCTGTTTTGGAATAATTATGTTTTTTTGTGTGTGTGTGTGTGTAGAGTTGAGCTTAACTTCTCTCAACTGCTTCACTGCTGCAAAATATGTAGTCAAAAGGAGCTTCCAGCAGTGGGCAGGGCGCAGAAAGACAGAAGCAGAAAGACAGAAGTGCTGACTCATTGTTTGGGTTTGTGGTCGCCTTTGACGCTACCAGAAGCAATCGTGGTGTTAAAACTCAAAATCATCTTATTAGTAGTTGCAAGTGTACCAGAGACAATACTGAAAGTTATTGGTTATCGGTTAGCTGTACCTTCCAATAATTTTTTGGGTGCTTTATTCGTTTAGCTTCATAAAAGATAACTTTTCAGTTAGCTGATTAGCTGTTATCGAAGCACACTACTGGATCATGTGTGGGTATTATTAATGTGGTCAGTACACTCTGATCATGTGTGGTACCTGATGCCAATTCATATATGTTATGTGTCTCCCTGTTGTGTCTGACCATTGGTCATATCCCAATCAATGTATGGGCTGCAGCTGTCGTGCATCATTGTATCATCACATGATGGGACACACAGAACGGTAATGGCGTTTGGTCACCCGACTTCAAATGCAATCCCATATGCGGTGTACATGTGTCAAACCCACACCCACCACTGTATGTGTGGGCAGTACCTCATGTGCATGTAGCTATTGGTGGGTGACGGGGCCACGCTGATGGGATGGAGTACATGTGGGGCTGCACTGTCACACTGTGTGGGGGGCCACAGCATGTGGGTTTGGGTGGGCATGGAGGGTGATGGGTAGATGCAGTGGAGGGGAGACAGACATGTAGTGGTCATGGTTACAGTTAGGAAAGCGGGAGGGGTGTGTGTGTGGCTGTTTGTGCACAACTCTGTGACAACTGTACATGTGGTGACAGGGGCATGTGGATGTGGACTGTTGTTGTCAGGCATCCACCACACGGTCCTGCCAGGGTGTGGCACCAGCCGGGCTGTCGAGATACACCTTCAGTGCTTCATACTGGCTCCTCCCAGCTCTGGTATCCCAACAGCCACTTGCTGCACATCTACGAGCTGAGCGTGCACTCTCCAGTCCCTTGGCATGAGGTTCTACTCCGCATCCTCCTCATCCACCATGCCGATGTGGAGTCCAAGGTATTGCATCCTCATGTGGTTGTACAGGCACACACAATACTCAATGATGTCCTGGATGATGGGCAGCCCAGGCTGCAAGGTGGTGAGGAGGACCTGCCATGTCTGCGCCAGTATCCTGAAGGCATTCTCCACCACACGTTGCCCCCTGGAGATGTGGTAGTTGTATATCCGCTCATGCTTCTGGAGATCCCTGTGGCCATATGGCTTCATCAGGTAGGTCCTGATCCCAAAGGCATCATCACCCAGAATAAAGTATGGCATGGCCACATCATTGTGGGGTAAGGGGGATGGCTCAGGGAATGCCCACGCTCCCATCTTACAGGCACTACTTCAGCTCTGACTCACTGACGATCTGGGTTTCTTACATACTGCCACACGCCCCAATCTCCACCCATAGGAAGTTGTAGTCCCCACATACAAGGGCCATCAGGATCACAGAGAAGAACCTCTTGTTACTGTGGTACAAGAATCCACTCCTGGCTGCTTTCCTGATGGCCACATGCTACCCATCCAAGGCACCCATCTCATGGGGGATCTGCCACCTGCTTTGGAAGACATCCTTGATGGGTGTCCATTCTTCCAGTGTGGTGGGGCAGGCGATGATCTCAGTCTTGTACTCATCCACCATGGTCCGGCAGACCTCTGGGATGAGCAGGCTGATGGTGTTGCATGCCACACAGAAGCTACACATCAGTCTTGGGTACCTGTCACCTGACACCATGTACCTGATGACCTGCTTCAGTCCTGCACACTGCACCTTCCTCAAACGGGTCTCCTGCCTCTGGATCCTGGGTCCCACCTTCTTCACCAGCTCATCGTCCAGCATTCTATGCACCTTCTGAGCGACCTACACTCGTAGGGGGTATTCGTACTGTGTTCTGTGTGCATTTGACCTGCATTCAAGAGCTGTTGCACTTGGAATGTGCGCCAATCATTTGTACACAGCGATTGGAATATCTGTCCCTCTCAACTGCATCTTGAAGTTGAGTAAGAGACCATCTTCCTCTCCACTGAGGAATTTCCATGACACAAGCTGGCTGAGGTAGACTCAGATAAGGTACTTTCATTAGAAGAAGAGTGTTTATTGTCGTTGTACATATATACAACGAAATGTGTCCTCTGCATTTAACCCATCCTAATTAGTTAGAACAATCCAACCACTAGGAGCAGCGGGCAGCCATAGTCCGGCACCCAGTGACGAACTCCAGATGTAGAGACACTGCCTTGGTCACCTGAATAATGAAACGCTGTGATGATTTGAACTTTTAAAACACCATCACTGTCGGTGTGATCGTCAGACGACCTGATTGATCAGGTGTGTTCAGACCTGAATGAAGCGCTGAGTGATCTGCACACAGATCACACTGACAGCAATGGCGCTTTAAAAGTTTAAAGAGTCACAGCACTTCATTCGGGTCTCATTACACCTGATCGATCAGGTCGTCTGATGACACACCGACAGTGATCGCACTTTAAAAGTTTAAAGAGGTACAGTGCTTTATTTGATCACAACTGATCACGGTAACTGGCACTTTAAAAGTTTAAATCATCACTGCGCTTCTGTGATCAGAGCGTGACACCAATATCCTCTGAGAAATGCACCTGGATCAGAAAAAACACAGAGGTACTTGTTTTAAAATACTATGTTTTTAGCCATGTCAAGTAATTAAAGTATTTTCAGACGTCGTTTTCTAAATCAGGACCTTCATGTGGATATGTGTCCATCAAACTGTGATGGTGAACTGGACTGAAATGACCAGGTAAGACTTTATATTTACTCCGTGTGTGAATGAAACAGTCTGTTTGCATGAGGACTGCAGCTTTCAGCCAATCAGTGGCTAGTATTAATGAATGTATTTAGAATTATGAGTAAATTGCAAGAAATGTGTGTCGACAATCGCATAACTTACCTACAACCCCAAATTCAAATTTTCAAATTTATTAATTTATATAGCGCCAATTCATGATGAAGTCATCTCAAGGTGCTTCACACAACATAAAAAAAACTGAGTTAAAAATTTAAAACATAATAAAAAGACGACCATAAAAGAATACAAGAATAAAAGCACATCATAACACTAATGATAAAACAGGGAAAACAAATGAAAACAAATCTTTAAACATGACTTAAAGGTCTCAACAGTATCGGACTGCCGAATGTGTGCCGGGAGATCGTTCCACAGAGCTGGGGCATGGTAGGAGAAAGCTCTGTGACTGGCAGACTTTTTATTCATCCTGGGAACACACAGAAGTCCTGCACCCTGAGAACGCAGGGCCTGAGCTGGTACATAGGGGCTTACCAGGTCAGCCAGATAGGGAGGTGCAAGTCCATGAACAATTTTATAAACTAATAACAGTACGTTAAAATCCGATCTTGCAGCAACTGGAAGCCAGTGCAGCAACACCAAAATGGGCGTAATGTGGTCAAACTTTCTGCTTTGTGTCAAAAGTCTGGCAGCAGCGTTTTGAACCAGTTGAAGACCCCTAATCCTGGACTGCGGTAAGCCAGAAAATAGAGCATTACAATAGTCCAATCTAGAATAGACAAATGCATCAATCAATGTCTCAGCAGGATAGTCTTAGCCATAGACATAATGGGATGAATCTTTGCTATATTTTGCAAGTGGAAGAAAGCAGTCCTTGTAATGTCTCTAATGTGGAGGTCAAAGGACAACGTAGGATCAAGGTTCCTCACTTTATCCGTATGATGTATAACACACAAACCTAAGCTAAGTGCTAGCTGATCAAATTGATGCCGATACCTCGCTGGGCCAAGAACCATAACTTCAGCCTTATCAGAATTTAAAAGTAGGAAGTTACTAGACATCCAACTTCTTACAGATGCAAGGCAATCTTCCAAAGATTTTATGTGAATGAGATTACCAGCAGTTATTGGCATGTACAATTGAGTGTCATCAGCATAGCAATGAAATGGAATCCCAAAGGGCCACAGTATATTCCCAAGGGCTGCTACATAAAGGGAAAAAAGCAGGGGGCCTAAAACGGATCCCTGTGGAACGCCAAACTTCATGTCCCTACGATCAGAGGAGGTGCCATTACACAATACACAGTAAGAACGACTGGACAGGTATGATGTCAACCAAGCAAGAGCAGTTCCAGTAATCCCAAAGTGATTCGCCAGCCTATTGAGTAAAATATGATGACCCACAGTATCAAATACAGCTCTAAGATCCAGCAGCACCAACACTGTAGTGGTATCTGAGTCCATTGCTCGCAAAAGGTCATTCACTACTTTAGTAAGTGCTGTCTCTTTGGAGTGATAAAAGCAGACTGCAGTGGCTCAAAAAGATTATTCTCAATGAGGTAGTCCACGGGCTGTCGCGAAACCACTTTTTCCAGGATATTAGAACAAAATGATAGATTTGATATCGGTCTATAATTTTTCAATACACTAGGGTCGAGACTGGATTTCTTAAGTAATGGTTTAATCAATGCAGACTTGAAACATTTAGGAACAGATCCAGAAGTTGCGAGATTTATCATTTCCAGCACAGTCGGTCCAAGAATGGGCCATAGGTCCTTAAACAGTTTTGTTGGTATAGGATCAAATAAATAGGTTGTGCTTTTAGTAGACGTCATGAGCTTTGTCAGTGCGCCTAGTGAGATACCATCAAAATCTGTAAATCTGGGTAACACCTCAGTGGGCGCATCCACCGCCATAGCAGTATGCGATGGATGGACCAAAGCCTGCTGAGATATGCTCAACCTAATATCCTCAATTTTCTTCTCGAAATAGTCCAAGAAGTCCTGTGCTGAAAAGGGAGAGTGAATAACAGGTGGAATGAGAAATGCTACAGTTTCAAACAAAAACTTTGAGTTATGCTTGTTTTTATTGATCAAATCAGAATAATAGGCACGCTTTGTAGCCAGTAGTGCATGCTTATAATCTAAGCTAGCATCATGCCATGCAAGGTGGAACACCTCTAATTTAGAACGACGCCATTTCCGTTCCAAACCTCGAGCCTTCTGCCTAAGATCACGCAAGTACCCATTGAACCAAGGTGACTGCGCCTTGGGAAGGCGTGGCCTTAAAAGAGGAGGCGCAACTTTATCAAGTGTAGCCTTGAGCACTGAATTCCGCAAGACTATCCACTGATTGAACATTCTCCAAACCTGAAGCCAAAATTTCAGGCAATCTGACTTCGAGTGCATAGTTGAGGTATTAATGCGTCACCGCAGAGACAGACAAGGCTTTCGGTCCACTAAACGCGGCAACATAAATGCACACCTAATAAATGAGTGGTCAGAGACCACCGAGGCAAGAGGCAAAATGTCAATGTTCGTGACAGCAAGGCCACACGTGAGAACCAAATCAAGGGTATTTCCACTAATGTGCGTTGAATCCTGAATGCATTGCTGGAATCCCAACGCATCCACAAGTTTCATAAATGACTTGCAAAGGGGATCAGAGGGCTTATTTATATGAAAGTTAAAGTCACCAATAATCAAAATATTGTCTGCACTACCTGACAGGCTAGAGATGAACGCACCAAATTCATCTAAGAATTCAGACTATGGGCCAGGAGGCCTATAAACAGTGACAAAATAGCATGACTGATTTCCATACTTCTGACCCTGACAATATGTAGCATCATGAGCAGAGCGGAGAGTCAGATGCTCAAACGAATTATATTTATGACCCCAACAGTCAATAAGGTAAACCTGGATTTATAAATAAAAGCAACACCCCCGCCTTGTTTCACACCATGAGACATGTGACTAAATGTGTACCCTGGTGGGCAGGCCTCATTCAGAGGAAGAACAGCTGTGGGTTTGAGCCAGGTTTCACATAACCCAATCATGTCCAAGTGATGATCCATAATTAGATTGTTGATCAACAGAGATTTTGAGGACAGTGATCTGATGTAAACTGGAGAAAAACCAGAGGAGTGGCGAATACACAACACCAGTCTCACACAGGTTTCTGCTCTGTAACCCCAATTCCAGTGAAGTTGGGATGTTGTGTAAAATGTAAATAAAAGCAGAATACGATTTGCAAGTCCTCTTCAACCTATATTCAATTGAATACACCACAAAGACACAATATTTAATGTTCAAACTGATAAACTTTATTGTTTTTGTGCAAATATTTGCTCATTTTGAAATGGATGCCTGCAACATGTTTCAGAAAGCTGGGACAGTGGTATGTTTACCACTGTGTTACATCACCTTTCCTTCTAACAACACTCAATAAGTGTTTGGGAACTGAGGACACTAATTGTTGAAGCTTTGTAGGTGGAATTCGTTCCCATTCTTGCTTGATGTTCAACAGTCCGGGGTCATCATTGTCGTATTTTGCGCTTCATAATGCGCCACACATTTTCAATGGGTGACAGGTCTGGACTGCAGGCAGGCCAGTCTAGTACCCGTACTCTTTTACTACAAAGCCATGCTGTTCTAACACCTGCAGAATGTGGCTTGGCATTGTCTTGCTGAAATAAGCAGGGACGTCCGTGAAAAAAACATTGCTTGGATGGCAGCATGTGTTGCTCCAAAACCTGGATGTACCTTTCAGCATTGATGGTGCTGATAGTTTGTGTGTGTATTTTTTTTTTTTTTTTTAATCTCTGCCTGATCATTGGATGTCTGAGTTCAGCCTGTTGTTTTTTCATCCTGGCACCTTTTTTTTCTTGGACTTATGTTTTCAGACCCTGGATAGTTTAAGGACACTACTTGTGCCAGTGGATTTGGCCACTGTAGCTCAGCGGACTGCCTTCCTTTGTAATGACCTGTGCCTGAACTGCATGATGAATTTCCTGAAGCCCTGCTGTAGTAACCTGACTTGTTTTTTGTGTGTTTGTTTTGGCACCTGATACTTGTGTTATTTTTCTGCATGGGGGTCACTGTCTGCCTTTATTTGTTTGTTTGACCTTGTGACAGTGGCACAATATGTTGATATGAAATATTAGCGCTCCGAAACGGAGTGGCTGAAGATAATGTCAGCGTGTTCCTTTTGTGACGGCCCCTGCAGTCTTAGTGTATTTGTGTGTTGTTATTGTGTCTGTTGTGTGTCTTGAGGTCTCAGCCACCTGATTAGACTTCCTGTTAGGGAAGTTATAAAAGAGAGGAGTTTCTGCCTTCTCTCTCTCTCCTTCTGGCTTCTCCTCTCTTCTCTCTCTCCTGGATTGCAGGTTGATGAGCGGCTGCGTCTGATCCTGATCCTGATCCTGATCCTGGTTCTGGTGCTGGTCTGGGTTCGTCTCGCCACGTCCGTTCATTCTTTTATTTTATTTTACCTTCTTATTTTATAATAAAGTTCCCATAAGGGTTTTAAAAAGACTGCGCTTCCGTGTGGGCCTCAGTTGTTGTTGCAGCCTGTGAGCTGGGCCGTAACAAATGGTGGCTCATCCAAACAGGTTTTTGACAGTTTACTTTCCCTAGACTTGTGTGGCGACACGCAATAAAAGTTTGGGGTGAGTGGCCCGTCTTACTGTTACAGCTGGTGCTTGTTTGGTGGTGATCTGCTGTGGAGTGGAGCAGGTGCATCGGTGTGGACGCGCGACACACAGCAGGTGGTGGTGAGGACGCACAGGAGCGTGCTTTTTTTTTTTCTTCTCTTTCTTTGGACAGCGTGGTTTGTTGGACACGACCGAGGAAATATAGGTGAGTGAAGTGTGTGGCTTGTGCACGAGTATTGAGCTCTGTTTGTAGCTGTGTCTCCTGGTGAGTTAAGAGGCTTCACTGCTTCACACGTGGCCTGTTTGTTTTTTTGAAAGTGTCGTGGGGGTGCGGTTGGCATTCACTGGCAGCAGTCCAGGAGAAATGTTTTCTCGCTGGTTGAGTGCTTAATCATCCCGCTGCCAAACCATGTGAAGAGCTAGGTAAGTTAATTGGGTGGAGCTTGTTAAGCAGGTTTAGAATAGCGGGGACACGGTTGCATTGAGCGTCATGCTGTGCATGTGTGAGCACTTCAATTTGCAGTGTATTAGCTCGGTTTGTGTGTGATTACTTGGCTTGGTGTGTGCGTGTAATTTTGGCCAGCCATGGATCCGGAGGTGCAGAGTTTTGTGGCTAATCCCATAAGGGAGAAGCTTAATGTTTTTGTCACAAATAATCTGCTGGCAATTGTGGCTCATTTTGACATTTCAGTTACAAGCCGGGAACAAAAAAGCGTCAGATGTAATCCAGGTGGCAGCTGGCACAGCTGACGCTGATTTGCGCAAATTAGAGCTGCAGTTGGAAATGAAACGTTTGGAGATGAATCTGCAAGAGCAGGAAGTTCAGTCTAATCTTAGAGAACAGGAAATTCAGTTTAAACTCCGGGAGAAGGAAATGCAAGCTAATCTCAGGTAGAAAGAAATTCAGTTAGAACAACATAAACTGGATTTGGAAGAAGCGCAGAGACGTGATGCGGCGCGTATGTCGGGTGTGCGGACTGTTAATCCTGGAGAAGCAGACTTTGACGCTAACAAGTGCATTCGATTTATCCCACCGTTCATTGAAAAGGACGTGGATAAATATTTTGTTTTGTTTGAGCACGTGGCGTTGATGTTAAGGTGGCCGAGGGAGGTTTGGCTGTTGCTGCTGCAATGTGTGCTTACAGGTAAAGCGCAGGAAGCATATGCTTCGTTGTCACTGGAAGATAGTTTGGTTTATGACAAAGTGAAAAGCGCTGTGGAGAGAGCATATGAGCTGGTGCCAGAGGCATATAGACAGAAATTTCAACGTTATAAAAAACTTGATCATCAAAATTATGTGGAGTTTGGACGTGACAAAACTGTGTTGTTTGATCGCTGGTGCGCTGCGCAAAATGTTAAAAATTTTGATCAGCTGCGAGAGCTAATTTTGATGGAGGAGTTCAAGAACTGTGTACCAGAGAGGACTGCAACTTACATCAGTGAGCAAAAGGCTGTAAATGTCTGAGATGCTGCTGTGTTGGCGGATGTGCACGTATTGATTCATAAGTCTTTTTCACAAAATGTGACTTCAAACTTGAGTCTTAGTTACAGTGGGCTAATGCCGCATTCACACCAGACGCGCCACCATCGCCCGGTGTGTCGCTCTGGTTTCGCTGCAAAAATTCGCACCAGTGCATCATCAAATAGGAGGAGCTTCCATTCCGCTCGCCGGCTCTGGTCAGTTAACATGACAGACCTTGATCACATGGAGCGAGTTGCTGTGCTCTTAATTATTGTGGAAAGCTGACAAACGTCCCCAGCAGCACCGTCCCTGGGTTCACAACATCCTCATGAGACGTTCCCAATTCGGGGAGTATCATTATTTGCTGCAGGAGCTGTGTCTGGATGACGGCCGCTTTCAGCGGTCCTTCCGCCTCTGCAGGACCCAGTTTGAGGACCTCCTGTCCCGTTCACGTGCACACATGTAAACAGTTTTTTAAAAAAACTTTCCGCTGCTCCTGCTGCAGTGCCACTGCTCAATCTCTGTCATAATTGTGTTTATAAACCAGTCACCATTTGTTTTATTACACATCTGTGTAGTTAATGTGGAGTTATTTTCATTAGTTACTTCCTCCAAACCATCAACATGTCAATTAGACCCCATTCCTACCAGGCTGCTCAAGGAAGCCCTACCATTAATTAATGCTTCGATCTTAAATATGATCAATCTATCTTTATTAGTTGGCTATGTACCACAGGCTTTTAAGGTGGCAGTAATTAAACCATTACTTAAAAAGCCATCACTTGACCCAGCTATCTTAGCTAATTATAGGCCAATCTCCAACCTTCCTTTTCTCTCAAAAATTCTTGAAAGGGTAGTTGTAAAACAGCTAACTGATCATCTGCAGAGGAATGGTCTATTTGAAGAGTTTCAGTCAGGTTTTAGAATTCATCATAGTACAGAAACAGCATTAGTGAAGGTTACAAATGAGCTTCTTATGGCCTCAGACAGTGGACTCATCTCTGTGCTTGTTCTGTTAGACCTCAGTGCTGCTTTTGATACTGTTGACAATAAAATTTTATTACAGAGATTAGAGCATGCCATAGGTATTAAAGGCACTGCGCTGCGGTGGTTTGAATTATATTTATCTAATAGATTACAATTTGTTCATTTAAATGGGGAATCTTCTTCACAGACTAAGGTTAATTATGGAGTTCCACAAGGTTCTGTGCTAGGACCAATTTTATTCACTTTATACATGTTTCCCTTAGGCAGTATTATTAGATGGCATTGCTTAAATTTTCATTGTTACGCAGATGATACCCAGCTTTATCTATCCATGAAGCCAGAGGACACACACCAATTAGCTAAACTGCAGGATTGTCTTACAGACATAAAGACATGGATGACCTCTAATTTCCTGCTTTTAAACTCAGATAAAACTGAAGTTATTGTATTTGGCCCCACAAATCTTAGAAACCAGATCCTTACTCTGGATGGCATTACCCTGACCTCTAGTAATACTGTGAGAAATCTTTGAGTCATTTTTGATCAGGATATGTCATTCAAAGCGCATATTAAACAAATATGTAGGACTGCTTTTTTTGCATTTACGCAATATCTCTAAAATTAGAAAGGTCTTGTCTCAGAGTGATGCTGAAAAACTAATTCATGCATTTATTTCCTCTAGGCTGGACTATTGTAATTCATTATTATCAGGTTGTCCTAAAAGTTCCCTGAAAAGCCTTCAGTTAATTCAAAATGCTGCAGCTAGAGTACTGACGGGGACTAGAAGGAGAGAGCATATCTCACCCATATTGGCCTCTCTTCATTGGCTTCCTGTTAATTCTAGAATAGAATTTAAAATTCTTCTTCTTACTTATAAGGTTTTGAATAATCAGGTCCCATCTTATGTTAGGGACCTGATTATTGATTGATTGATTGAAATGACGCAATTGACAGGCGTGAATAAACTCACGCATGTGCACGAAGGTTCAAGGTTGGCTCATGCAAGCACACGTGATTCAAATCTATCAGGTTTTTGAAAAAAAATAAAAAGGTCGGATACTTTTCTAACAGACCTCGTAAGTGGTAATAATGATAAAATCATGATTTTATTCCAGGCCCTATGGTTGATTACCAGCCGTCCATATATGGACCCCATTTCATTAGCAGCCAAAACAGTACAACAACAGATTCTTTGTTCAAAGGACAGCTTAAAATTGCTGTGTACTGTTATAGAACATCAGATTGGTGTCACTAACCCTCTGGGGTGCTCTGTTGTGAGGAGGACAGGGAGTCTGTGCTGGACGAGGATCTCCTCAGATACATTTTCATGGAGAACAGAGGGGATGCCAAGCTGTCACACTCTGCAGGCCGCTCAGGGTCTCTCACCATCTCCTCAGGTTTGGTGTCATCAGTGGCTCCAAGTCTCCATTCATTGACATGAACCTCACTTTGGTTTCTCTCTGACAAGGAAAAGAGGAAATATCCCATTACAGTTTTTGTAGTTTATCCCATGAGAGTTTCTCAAGGCTGCATACTCCTGCAAACATTTTCCCTGTAAATTGTTGATGTGATACAATATGATAAAGGCAGAAGGCGTAACATTGTATTGCAATACATTATACTGATTTTTTTCATAGAATTATTTACATTACTCACTCACTAATACCCACCAGCCAAACACTGAGGGTTTTGTTTTAAAATTTCCAATACATTTCAAGTTGTTTCCCAGCTGAACCAACATTTAACAAAGTTAAGCATATTTTGGAGTAGCAATGCACTGAGTGGTCAAAATCCATAACATGGTATATTTTAAACATTTGCCAACAGGTTTATCTGTATTTGTATATTTCTGAAACTGGGCCTTCTCCAGCCTTTTACCATTTTGCTGCAAGACATTGCTGCTTCCCTTCTGTGCATTATTTTTTTATGCCACTGGGGGCAGCACAATATACAGTAGCAGAAAGCTCACCAGTTGCTTCAGGCAGTTGGGGCTCATCAGTCAGGGACGATAGCCCATTGAGGAGAAGGCAAGCTCTGATCTGAAACCTCTACTGCTTTGCAGCTATATTTATCATGGACAAGGCAAGGAGAGGAGCCCTGTTGTCTGGGCAGCACTAGGACTCCATACCCTGTTGCCCAGGCCTACACCCTGGAGGGGCCACACTTGTAGAGGTCATTCCAGTCTCGCCTCATGGTTTGAGCACACTGCCACCTTGTCCACCAAGCGGCACGCCAAAGGACAGCGCACCATAGCGGCCAGAGCTGAGGTGGGTAATGTGACATTCAGATCGCCAGCTGAGTGAACACATGATCAGACAGTCCTTTTCTCCTGGCACAGCCTGCCAATGTACGCACTGTGCGGCCGCTCCAGCCCATTGCAAAGGTGATATATGTATTTATGTATTTCAACGTGAGGACAGCAGGCACAAACACGAGCATCACAGTGTAGAGTTGTAATGTCATGTCCTTGAAAACACGGTACATGTTTTCCAGCTGTGACTCGCAGGTTCAAAGATCGCACACAGAACAAAGCATCAGTCTCTGTTTCTGTGATTATTTATTTTAGTCATTTGTTATGTAATTGTGTATGTAGTTATTGTAGTAATTATTTATACACTTGGCTCTGCTCTGTTTTTAAGTTTCTCTCGACATGGGAATCCTAACACTAAAGCATTCTCCTTCTTCTCCCATCCACATCATTCTTTTACACGGATTGATTTTTTTTCTTACCGATATTACTCTCTAAAATCAAAGCATGTGATTATCATGCTATAGCAATATCGGATCATGCTCCAGTTTTTTTTATGTGGCTTTGCATACCCAATGTAATTTTCTTAAACAATGGAGATTTAACTCTAGACTGCTGATAAAGGATGACTATGTTAAATTCTTGAGATCCCAAATATTGCTGTTTTTTGAGCTGAATGATTCCCCTGAACTGTCTAGAGCAACTTTATGGGAGACTTCTAAGGCATATATGAGAGGGCAGCTTATAAGTGTTGTTTCAAATTCAAGGAAAAAAGAACACTCTTCCACCACAGACTTGTTGGAGAAAATTAAAGATACTGACTCTAGATATGCTTCCGATCCAAACTCTAATCTATACACAGAGCATGTAAGACTTCAGGCTAGCTTAAATTTGTCCACTGCAGCGGCTAAAATTCAGCTAATAAAAACAAAACAGGGCTTTTTCGAATCCGGAGATAAAGCTGGCAAACCTCTTGCGTATCAGGCTCGGGCCGACGCAACTTCTAAATTAATTCCAGGTGTGAAATCCATCACTGGTGACATTTTATCAAGCCCTAAGGATATTAACCAAGCATTTGTTGATCTTTATTCAGACTTATATACTTCTAGTTCGCCACCTGCTGCACATGAAATTTTACAATGCATACAATTTCCTCAGATAAATCAGGAGTTAATGAAAGGCTTGGGTGAGCCTATTACAATAACAGAGGTACAGGAAGTTATTAAAACTCTAAGTCCTGGCAAGTCACCGGGCCCGGATGGATTTTCTGCCGAATATTACAAAGTCAATTCGGATCTTTTAGCACCAATATTAAAAGCAATGAACAATGAGACCTTTTCTAACCACTGACTTCCAAAAACCTTGTCAGAAGCTACAATCTCTTTAATTTTGAAAAAGGATAAAGATCCCTTGTTGTGTTCCAGCTATAGGCCGATTTCGCTCCTTAATGTTAACTTTAAAATTCTTTCTAAGGTTTTAGCGCTGCGTCTGCAACGTGTATTACCTCAAATAATCTCGCCAGATTAGACTGGTTTTATGACAGGGTGGCACTCATATCATAACTCCAGACATCTTTTAAATATCATTTACACATCCTCTAGTTCAGTTCCAGAAGTTATTTTATCTCTTGACGTGGAGAAAGTCTTTGACCGTGTAGAGTGGAGCTTTCTCTATTACGCCATGAGTAGATTTGGCTTGGGCGAGGACTTTATCCTTTGGGTCAAACTTTTATATTCTGCTCCATCTGCCTCAGTTTGTACAAATAGTACTTTGTCATCACCTTTTATGCTTAAAAGGGGCACTAGGCAAGGCTGTCCACTTTCGCCTCTTTTGTTTGCCATCGCCATTGAGCCTGTTGCCATATGGTTGCATTCAGGGGAAAGTTTTAAAGGAATTACAAGATTGGGAAGAATGCACAAAATTTCTCTTTACAATGACAACTTACTCTTGTATATTTCTGATCCTCTTAAATCGTTCCCTGTACTTTTTGATATTTTGGACCAATAGAGTAGGTTTTCTGGATACAAGCTCAACTACCAAAAAAGTGAACTGCTACCTCTTAACTTTCTGGCTAAACAGCTTCCCCATTCAATTGTGCCATTTAAATGGGTTGAAACAGGTCTTCTATACCTTGGGATTTTTGTCTCCCCCACCAAATCAGTCATGATGAAGCAGAATTTTTTTGGTTGTTCTGGAAAGTGTTGAGAAGGATTTGGTTTGGTGGTGCTCATTACCATTTTCATTAGTAGGTCGAGTTAATTTGGTCAAAATGATTATCCTTCCTAAATTTTTGTATCTGTTTCAGCATATTCCTATTGTCCTTACAAAATCTTTTTTCGATAAGCTGGACAAAATTATCTCACATTTCCTGTGGAGTGGAAAATCGGCTAGAATTTGCAAATCAATTCTTCAATCCTCCAAGGAAGATGGTGGTCTGTGTCTTCCCAATTTTAGACAGTATTATTGGGCTGCAAACATACACAAGATTTTATTTTGGCTGTATGATAATGATATACAGACTTGTCTCATCTTACCTTCCTGGGTACAATTAGAAAAGGTGTCTTGCCACCACTCCTTATTATCAGTACTCACTTCATCTCTTCCTCTTTCTCTATCTTTTGTAGAGCATAACCCAACAGTTAAGGATTCAATAGCCATTTGGGCACAGTTTAGGAAAAACTTTGGATTAGCTGGACCATCAGTATTATCACCTTTATTAAAAAATTGTAATTTTATACCTTCAGTTACCGATGTTGCCTTTAAAATTTGGCATGATAAAGGAATAAGAAAGATTAAAGATCTGTACCAGAATGATATTTTTCTCTCCTTTGCTGACCTTTCTTCTAAATACGAACTACCAAAATCAAATTTTTTCCGTTATCTTCAAGCAAGAGATTTTGTTAAGAAACAATTTCCTCATTTCCCAAATCAACCTCCTGAAACTTATGTGGACACTATTTTAAATATAGACCCACAACAACCTAAAAGCATTTTGATGCTATACAAAATGCTTGATAAAGCAGTAGCTAAGTCTATCTCCTATACGAAAACAGGATGGGAAGAAGAGCTGCAGATAATTCTGACTGAACAGCAGTGGGATTCAGCTTTAAAATTAATACACTCATCCTCAATTTGCGCTCGTCATATCTTGATCCAGTGCAAAATATTTTATATAATCCATTATACTAATGCAAAATTAGCTAAAATTTACCCAACGGTCAGATACATGTAATAGATGTGGACAATCACCAGCCAATCATGTCCACATGTTTTGGGCCTTGCCAAACATGAGAGAGAAGTCCCAAGCTGAGGGACTCCGCTCTCGTCGGAGTCCCTCAGCTTGGGACTCTGACGAGGGCGGTCGCATCTCCTCCACTCTCCCTTATCTCTCTGCTTTTAACCTTCAAGTCCCTACTTCACCAGACTTGTGAATTCCTCAAAACTATATTGGATTCTGGATCTACTGGACTACTATTGGATTAACCATGGAATTGATCAGCTGGTCTCTGAACGCTATTGACACCATTTTTTCTACAAGAAGGTCAGGACCAGGGGATCCTGCCTGCCCAGACGGAACGTATCCTGCAGGCTATGTCCTCGACTCCTGGAGTTCCTGGCGTGTGGCATGCTTGGCGCCTTTCTCTGTGGAGGACGTCGAGGACCTATTCATTTTTGGTCTTATGGTAGCAGGGCTGGTACTTTTTGGTTTATGTGCTGCCCTGATCTACCGGAAAATTGGCAAAACGGCGGCATCAAGAACCACGGCCCTTGCTTGTCCGTCATAATTAACGAGGTCGGCAAGGCAGTGCATTCTCAGACTGCGTTGACTCTTGAACTCAGAAGAAAATTGGATGACACCTTGGAGCTGATGCGTGCCTTGCAATTGAAGCTTAAGGTTTTGGAGGACGGTGAATATTCTTAATTCATAATTGGGATTTGGCTGAGTGAGTGGAACTGTAAAAAGTGTTTTTCACTGCTCGGCTGCAACACTACAGGCATCAAGGTCAATTGCCCACTGTTTTTCCGCCAGAGGAATTTATCCAGGCTCTGGTGAGATTATTTGGCTCCATTCTTATCTCAACCCACAAGGACAATAAACTGACAGACTTACACATGGACCGAAGCATGCTCCAGCCTCTCCTCTTATCACTCTTCCTGCCCCTCCCTCCCTGCGGCAGGCCTCGTCCTCTCAAGCTGGCCTGGCGGCGCGACTTGACAGTTGCAGCGGCTACAAACACACTCACATTGCCTCAATTGGGAAATGGACTGTTTCAGGTTTAGTGCACATAAACAATGTCAAATGTATATGTGTTGTCCTAATTCTGATGTGTGCCATTATTACGGTAAACAAGTAATAATTGTAGATCAGTTGCTGTTGTATGTGGAATGTGAGTGCGGAAATCTCGTTGTTGTAATGACAATAACAAAATCTATCTATCTATCTATCTATCTATCTATCTATCTATCTATCTATCTATCTATCTATCTATCTATCTATCTATCTATCTATCTATCTATCTATCTATCTATCTATGTTCTGGTGTGACATTTTTAATACACTGAGCCAAGCATATGGGGAAATGTTTCCCACTAATCCACTTTCAGCTATTTTTGGTATTTCCCCTGATGCAAGTTTCTCTGGCCCCCTATGAAAAGCGTTGGCTTTTACTATTTTCCTAGCACGTAGACTTATTTTGCTTAAGTGGAAGTTGTCCAGCCCTCCATCTCATGATCAATGGGTGAAGGAAGTCCTGTTTAATTTGAACTTGGAAAAAATTAGATTTTCTTTGAAAGGCTCAATCAACAAATTCAAAGAAACTTGGAAAGCATTTCTTTTGTTGACTGACACCATTACACTTTTACCTGAAATGGTGGCAGATTAAATGTGCTTAACTATCTTTTTATGCATCTTTTTTATGTTTTATTTTTATTTATTTTTTCCTTTCTATTTAATTATTTTTTCTATGTCATTATGTGTCTTGTGTTATTGGACCTGGATATGGGTAGAGTTCTGGGCGGGGGAGTGGGGGTGATATTAACATACAATCGCATCTTTAATCATGGTTATTTTGTCTTGACTCGTCATGTTGTATGTTTTGTTCTTAAAAATTCAATAAAGAGAAGCAAGAGAGAGAGTGTGAGCGAAAACAAAGCAGATCAAAAGCAAGAGGAGTCAGTGAATGAAAACCAATGGTGAAAGTATAATGTGCCCACAGTCCAACAAAAGGAAACGTGAACAAAACAAAGGGCAAACTAGGAAACAGAGTGACAGACCTAAAAATAGCACAAGAATAGTAAGACTGTAAACACAACTTGAACCAAATCTGAATATGACATCGCAAACACGGGAAATAAGATAGAACCGATTGTAACCCAAAGTACTACAAAACGTGGCCAAATTATAATTAATAAAAATCGCAAAAAATAAGAAACTAAACTATGGAATGACCAGAAAATAAAGAAAGAACAGTAACAAAACCAGAACCTACAGCAAAACAGATGATGGAATGAGGAACAAATTATCACAGGAAACAATACCAATAAACAAAAAGAATACAAAAAGATAATAAAATGCCAAATATGCATAATAAACAGAACCAGAGATAACATAATAGAAAATGATCATAAAGGGACAACCAAAAGGACCAAATAAGGGGAGGCAGACAATAGGGTACAAACCCATAACTTTGCCCCGAGCCAGGACCCACCCTGACAGTTGCTTCTTTAGTCACTATCACCAAGAATCGGTACCAAGAATGGGCAATGGGAGGCTTGATTTTGGTTTGTGTGTTGTTTTCAGAAGCATTTTGAGCCTTTCCATTCCGAGGCGGCAGCCCGACATGTCAACGACTCCCGACATGTCAAGTGACGTCAGACGCATCACTTTGGAAGTGGCAAGTGGGGGAGCGGGGGGGGGGGGGGCGGAGATTGCACACTCTGGCTTTTTCCACAACCCAAAAAAAGCTGAGCGATCGTCATCTTGGCTTTGAGTATGTAGAACCTCAAATAAGCTTTTAAAAAACACCAGTAGAACGAGTCTCCCATCACCCTGCTGGGAGAAGCTTTTTTCAGCTACATTTTGGAGTGACGCTGAGCCGAGGGAAGACTGATGACTTGGTGGGGTATCGATTGAACCGTGATAGCGGGCCGACCCGCATTGATCAGCCGGAGTTCAGCCCTCGTCCCCGGGCAGAGCGAAGCAGGCAGCCGGGATGATAGAGCAGACCGACTTGATCTGAAATTCATCACTTTTGGACATATACAAACACCAAGTTTGACACATGGAGCTTAGTTCTGCAGCTTATTCGAGGTGAGAATAATTAAAAAATAAAACCTGATGTTGCTGCACTGCTGAAGTTGCTCGGCCTACATTAGCTTAGCTTTTTAGCACAGTTGAGCTGAGTGAATGTTTGAATTTGTAAATGTTTTAGTCTTTTATTTTTACCAAATAAAGCTACAGCTTTTTTTTTAGTGTTTCTTTATATTTTAAGAAATATTTTTTATTTGTCCTACAATCACGAACATTTGCTGTGCAGACAACCTAAATTCAGACGCACTTCAAAAACTTCCAGTGATGAGCTGAACACCATGAAGTCCAGTTGGAAGAAAACATCTCTGCTCTTCAAAATGGACCTCCACCAGAGGTCAAGGCTGCACAAGAGGTCTTCATCTGGTTAAATGTCCTGAAAATCCAGCAAACCAACACCTGCTTCTAATTACAAAGCTTAAAAACAGCAACTATGTTATTATTTTTTAAAAGCTGTTTCATTTTATATTTTAACAATAAATGAATGGATCATTAAACGTCCACAAAATCAAAGTTAAGTCAAAAGACATTTGCACAGGTAGAAGCACCGCACCTATTGTGCACAATTTTATAACATTCACAATCACTAGTCAAATTCATATTTTAGAAATTACAGTGTCCTGATCACAACATTAAAGGCAGTCACATATATTCTCATGCAGTGGTGGGTATAGATAACCAACAAATTAACTTTGATAACAGATAATCAGATAACTAAAAAGTTATCTTTGATAAAGTTAAAATGGTAAACCACCCAAAAATGTATCAGAAGTTACAGATAACCGATAAATTCCAGTATTGTCTCCGGTACACTTGCAACTAATAACAAGCTGATTTTGAGTTTTAAATTAAAGCCATTAAAGGCGACGACAGACCCAAACAATGAGTCAGCACTTCTGTCTTTGAGCGTCCTGCCCTCTGCTGGAAGCTCCTGTTTACTACATGGCTTCCAGCACAGAAGCAAGCTGAGAGGAGCCACAAAGCTAAACTCTCTACTGAATCACAAGGCGGCCGTCAGGCGGAGGTCTTGGAAAATAAAGCAGTGCTGAGTTATGGTTTGGTGTATAAATAAAATGAATACTGATAGAATAACTCCATTAATGTCAATTCTGTCACATATATATAGTGAGGAAAATAAGTATTTGAACACCTTGCAAGTTCTCCCACTTACAAATCATTGAGGGGTCTGAAATTTTCATCTTAGGTGCATGTCCACTGTGAGAGACATAATCTAAAAAAAAAAAAAATGGAAATCACAATGTATGATTATTTTAATAATTTATTTGTATGTTACTGCTGCAAATAAGTATTTGAACACCTACCAACCAGCAAGAATTCTGGCTCACACAGATCTGTTAAATTTTCTTTAAGAAGCCCTCTTATTGTGCACTCTTTACCTCTATTAATTGCACCTGTTTGAACTTGTTACCTGTATAAAAGATACCTGTTCACACACTCAATCACCCACACTCCAACCTGTCCACCATAGCCAAGACCAAAGAGCTGTCTAAGGACACCAGGGACAAAACTGTAGACCTGCACAAGGCTGGGATGGACTACAGGACAACAGGCAAGCAGGTTGGTAGAAGACAACAACTGTTATGATTATTTATTAGAAAGTGGAAGAAACACAAGATGACTGTCAATCTCCCTCGGTCTGGGATTCCATGCAAGATCTCACTTTGTGGGGAAAGGATGATTCTGAGAAAGCTCAGAACTACACAGGAGGACCTGGTCAATGACCTGAAGAGAGCTGGGACCACAGTCACAAAGATTACATTAGTAACACACAATGCTGTCATGGTTTAAAATCCTGCAGGGCAGCAAGGTCCCCCTGCTCAAGCCAGCACATATCTAGGCCCGTTTGAAGTTCACTAGTGACCATCTGGATGATGCAGAGGAGGCATGGGAGAAAGTCTTGTGGTCAGATGAGACCAAAATAGAGCTTTTTGGAATCAACTCCACTTACCATGTTTAGAGGAAGAGAACAACCCCAAGAAAAACCATCCTAACCGTGAAGCATATGGGTGGAAACATCATACTCTGGGGGTGTTCTTCTGCAAAGGGGACAGGGCCACTGCACCGTATTGAATGGAGGATGGATGGGGTCATGTATTGCAAGATTTTGGCAAACAACCTCCTTCCCTCACTAAGAGCATTGAAGATGGGTCGTGGCTGGGTCTTCCAGCATGACAATGACCCCAAACACACAGCTAGGGCACCTAAGGAGGGGCTCCGTAAGAAACATTTCAAGGTCCTGGAGTGGCCTGGCCAGTCTCCAGACCTGAACTCCAGACCTGAACTCAATATATATATATATATATATATATATATATATATATATATATATATATATATATATATATATATATATATATATATATATATATATATATATATCTGTTGCCCATGACAATGTCCTGCACTGTTTCACTTCATCACCATCACACCACTTGCACAGTGTCTTAACAAAAATCTGCTGCTGCTACAAATACTGAATGGTTTGCACTACTGCACTTTTCACTTTTACTGTTACCTTAGACACTACACTGTCAATACTAAATACTTGTCCTTATTGTCGAAATGTCTTGTCCTGTTATCACAGAGGGAAGGTGAGAAACGAAATTTCGATTCCTTGTATGTCTAGTACATGTGAAGAATTGACAATAAAGCCGACTTTGACTTTTGACTTATATCAGAATCAGAATCGCCTTTATTGTCATTGTAATTTGCATTGCAACAAGATTTGAGTGCAAATCCAAAAAGGTGCTTTCCGTGGTGCGAGTAATTTTTAGCCAAATAAAAGATAATAAAATTTAACAATAAGTTGTTCAGAGTATATGTACAACTAAATAAACATAAGATAAAGTAAATTAAAATGAAATGTGGACCAAGTAAAATGTAAAACGAGAATTATATACAACTGTGGAATCATATTGCACAGGAATATTGCACATGGTTTACAGATTGACCTATACTGTTGGCAGGAGGGTAGTAGGTCAAACAGGTGTTTGCTGGGGTGGGATGTGTCTTTGCTGATGCTGGCAGCTCTGCTGAGGTAGCGAGAGCTGGCAATGTCTTCCAGGCTGGGCAGAGATCAATCAGTGATCCCCTGGGCCGTTTTGATCACCCTCTGCAGCGCTCTCCTGTCTGCTGCTGAGCACCCCCCATACCACGCTGTGATGCAGTACGTCAGGATGCTCTCGATGGTGGCTCTGTAGAACAACACCAGCAACTTCTCCTCCAGATTGTTTCTCCTGAGCACCCTCAGGAAGTGGAGTCACTGCTGGGCTTTCTTCACCACCACTGTGGTGTTGGCAGTCCAGGAGAGACTGTCAGAGAGCTGCAGTCCCAGGAACCTGATGGAGCTGACCCTTTCCAAACAGTTCCCTTGGATGTAGAGCTGGCCTTTGCCAGCCCTGTCCTCCTGAAGTCCAGGATTATTTCTTTTGTTTTTGTGGTGTTCAGCAGCAGGTTGTTAGCTGAACATCACGCTGACAGTCGATTGACCTCGTCTCTGTAATCAGACTCATCCCCCCCTGAGATGAGTCCAATCATGGTGGTATCATCCGCAAACTTTATGGTGGTGTTTGTGGGATGGGTCGGAGAGCAGTTGTGCATGTAAAGGGTGAACAGGAGGGGGCTCAGTACACAGCCTTGAGGGGAACCTGTGCTGATTGTGATGGTGGAGGAAAGGTGGGGGCAAAGTTTCACGGACTGTGGGCGGTTTGTGAGGAAGTCCTTGATCCATTGGCAGATGGGGGTGGAGATGCCCAGATGTGTCAGTTTCTGGACCAGGATCTCCGGG
Source organism: Thalassophryne amazonica (assembly GCF_902500255.1). Lineage (NCBI taxonomy): Eukaryota > Metazoa > Chordata > Actinopteri > Batrachoidiformes > Batrachoididae > Thalassophryne > Thalassophryne amazonica. The sequence continues at coordinate 133,361,209 of NC_047105.1, forward strand.
ATGATGTGGCTGAAAGCTGATCTGAGGTCCAGGAAGAACATCCTCACATAGCTCCCCTGGTGCTCCAGGTGGCTCAGCACGGTGTGGAGAGCTGTGGTGATAACGTCCTCTGTGGAGCGGTTTGCCCTGTAGGCAAACTGGTGGGGGTCCAGAGTGGGAGGCAGACAGGCTGTGATGTGCTGAGAGACCAGTCTTTCAAAGCACTTCATGACCACAGGCGTAAGTGCAACAGGCCTGTAGTCATTTATGCTCTCCACTGCTAACTTCTTTGGGACTGGAATGATGGTGCAAGATTTGAGGCAAAGTGGAATGATGGCTTGCGACAGGGACAGGTTGAAGATGCAGGTGAAAACTCCAGCCAGTTGGTAAGCACACGCTTTGAGTACCTTTCCAGGTACACCATGGGGGCCGGCTGCCTTACTGGGGTTCACCGCCTTCAGCACACATCTCACTTCATGTTCCTGAACTGTTAGCATGCCAGTGCTGGAGGGTGGTGGGTGTGGAGTTTCTGCTGGTCTGTCTGCTTCGAAGCGGGCAAAGAAGCAGTTCAGCTCCTCTGCCAGCGAGGCATCAGACCTAACGTTTCCTGGGTTGCTGCTTCTGTAGTTGGTTATATGATTTATTCCCTGCCACATCCTTCTGGGGTCATTTACAGCGAAGTGGTCCTCTATCTTTTTTTTTTGTAGGCAGCCTTGGCCTCTCTGATGCCTCTTTTCCTGGCCATGCTGTACAGGGCCCTGTCCCCTGATTTAAAGGTGGTGTTGCGGCTTTTTAATAGGGACTGGACTGAGCTGTTCATCCAGGGCTTCTGGTTTGGAAAAACCCTGACCCTTTTGTTGACGGTGACAGTGTCAACACAGTTCTTAATGTAGGAGAGTACGGTGTCGGTGTACTCCTGCAGGTTGTGGCTGGAAAATAAATCCCATACAGTCCGTGAGAAGCAGTCCTGTAGCTGGGAGAGCACTCCCTCAGGCCAGGTTTGGATAGTCTTTTGTTGTGGCTTTGTTCGCCTCAGCAGGGGGGTGTAGGTGGGGGTGAGGGTCAGGCAGAGATGGTCTGATCCAGCGAGATGGGGGAGGGGTGTGACTTTGTACGTGTGTTTTATGTTTGAGTAAACATGGTCCAAAGTATTTTCCCCTCTGGTGGCACACTTCACGTACTGGACGAACTTAGGGAGCACAGTCTTTAAACATGCTTGGTTGAAGTCACCAGCAACAATACAAATGCCATCCGGGTGGGCCAGCTGTTGTTTATTTACACAGGCAAGCAAGAGGCTAAGGGCCGTGCTAATGTTAGCATTGGGTTGGATGTAAACAGCAAACACAATGACTACTGTGAACTCCCTTGGGAGATAAAAAGGTCTGCACGAGACTGCTAGCACCTCTAAATCAGGAGAACAGTGAGAGTCAATGACCCTGCTGCTACAGCACCACTCGCAGTTCACATAAACACAGAGCCCTCCACCTCTGCACTTACCCGAATCACTGGTTCTGTCCTGCTGGTGTAGCGTGCGGCCTGCTAGCTCGACTGCAGCGTCGGGGATCAGCGGGTGAAGCCACGTCTTTGTGATGAAAATAACGCTTCAGTTCCACACAAAGCTGTTTGTAGCCATCTGTAGCTCTAATTCATCCATTTTGTGGGTGATGGATCTGGCGTTTGAGAGGAAGCGGCTCGGTAATGTTATGTTTTGCTTCTGGAAACACAAGTCCGACGTGGTTTTTGAATGTACAATGTGTGTGAGAACATAAATCAGGCGCTCTGAACTTTTACACCGTGCGGTTCTGTTGTACAGTTTGAGCTGGAACCGAGTACAGTGACTGAAAATATCAGCCCAGCTTCAGGGCGAATACTGCCATGAACACTACTGGCCAGTAGATGGCAGTAGAAACCTTGAAAACTTGCCAAAACAAAATTCCAGATAATCTGTGTTGCTACGTTTAAGAGGCGTGCAATTTAATAAACGCAATAACAGTGTCTATAAACCCAGAGAATATATTCACAAGAGTTTTAGGCACTAGAGTTTAATGCTGTTGTCTGTGAAGCCTGAGCAGTGTGTCTCAAATGCATTTCTCATGTCGCGAACGTACTCAGATTACACTATCTTACCCATAATGCACCTGGACACAACATGTCCACACTAAAACCTTAAAAATTAGCACATTACTTTAAAACTAAAACATATATCTGATATTTTTACTTTATAAAACTTCAGATGTGACGTTAATTTAAATAACTTGTCCAAAATTAGTTTGGTTAAAATTTGAACCATAAGTTAAAAATGTATACCTCTGGATGACTTGGGTATTGCCCACGTATCAGTATGGGGTTAAAAGGAATGAGGTTTTTTTTGTGTGACCTGTTCTTTTTTGCCTGGAGAGGATAGAGCGTTTTTTTTCTAGAAATAGCTCTCTTCGGTTTGCAGAGGGTAGAACTACACATCTGCTACAAAACATTTAACAGGTAGGTGCTCAACTGATTTTAAATTTTCTAAGTGTTTGTTCAGCTTTGTTTACCACGTTAATGGTCTAAAAATTATCGGACAAAAATTTATCGGAAGATAATTAGTCCGATAATGGTTTCTAAGTTATCTGAAAAGATAATCCGATAATGAAAACATTATCTTCGATAATTATCGGTTATCGGATTATCGGAACTATGCCCACCACTGTTCTCATGTAATTACTAGTTGAAATGACTCAACAAAAAAAAATGATTTCATCATGAGGTTTATGTCACATTGAGAAATCCTACTTTACAATCACACTGCACTCACTGCTAAATTATCTGTTGCATTTTGTATATACAGATCAGTGGTTTCAGCCACTGTAGTCTTCCATGTTTTGGCCTGATGCCTCGTTTCTGTTGGACAGCGTGAAGCAACGTCACAGCTCAGAGCGGTTGGATTGGGTTGAACTTTCGACAAGTGGCAAAGCGTGCTCCCGGCAGAAGTGTCGCTTTAGCTCGGTTTTTGATGCGACACTTCTGCCGCATCAAAAAAGCGACGCGTCATTGGAAATAATGCTTTTTAAACTGATTTGCGATGGCTCTGCTGTGGCTGACCCCTCCGGTGTGAAAGCCCCATAAATCACCCCTCAGTACCAGCATGCATCATTACACTTCAGACAATTAGTTATGATTCATTGACATTGTGGATATAGTTTTTGGAAAGTAAACTTTGTGTTATCGGACACAAATGGACTTTGCTGAAGGCTGTATCAGCTATTTTTAAGATTTTATTAGGTGGTGTTTTTTTTCACCTGTGAAATCACAGTTCAAAGCATCTCTGCCACGCATATCATATTATCAGGCAGATTTTTTTTCTAAACTCTGAGCTTTATCCTCCATCACACTGTAATTGAATGAAAACTAAAGAAAATGGATTTGTGTTTGAAAGTGTACATCAAAACTTTGACATCAGTGGTGTGTGCCTGTTTGTTTGATGCTGGTGGGTTATCTAATGAATAACATAAGAAGTGCAGCTGCTCCATGCCTGCGACCATTAGCTGATAGAGAAATAAGGCCTGCAGGCACAACATGTATTTTTCAGGTTTTGTTCCAATGTAATGCTGAGCTTTGCTCATTAGACAGCAGTCTCTGAACAGACGATCTGAGGATAATTTCATTTTTTTTTTATCAAAATGCAATTTGAAGTATATTAGAACCATCACACAATAAATATCAATGGTGTACGGAATGTAGGGACTCCACCGATAACATCCAAATGTTTCAAGCCAGCTGTTTTAAAATTACAAAATTTGTCAAGTGAAATTTCTGAAACAATAAAAGGTGCTGAAAGACTTTGAGGTCCCAGAAGTTCAAACTACCAATTACGTAAAGTGAAAGTAAAATAAGTAAAGTGGGATGTAAACAGTGAGGACGATGGCGTGGGAAAACTCCCTCGGCAGTTAATAAGGACGGAGACTCACTGCCAGCAGCTCAATGTCTGGATTACATACACACTCCTTCACCGTAACATGTCCCGGATTGAACCACTTGTTGTTCAAGCAGGTCCCTTTGAGTCTGGTCTGCTTGAGGTTTCTTCATCAAATCATCAGAGGGAGTTTTTCCTTATCACTGTGTCCTGTGTGCTTGCTCTAGGGGTTGGTAAGGTTAGATCTTACTTGTGGCAGCTTCGGCCCTATATAAATGAAATAAATCAAAACTGAATTGAACGCTGCTCCCTCGTCTCCCGCAGACAGACAGATGCTACGAATGTACAGGAAGGTTAAAGTACTTAGGAATATGGATCCCCTCCAAATTTAACAACCTTTATCAAGTGAACTTTGTCACCCTACTGGAAACATTAAAAGAAGACATGAAAAGGTGGAGCTCATTTTGTCTGGGTGGGGGGCATTTATATAATCACAATGAATGTTCATCCTAAATTTTTGTACCTATTCCAAAGTATACTTATTCAATTTAAAAAAAAGCATTTTTGCGGAATATTGATAAGCTAATTTCTTCCTTTATTTAGAACCACAAAAACCCTTGAATCTGCAAAAAACATACTGCAGATGAATTGTGAGCAAGCCTGGTTTGGATTACATAATATTCACCATTCCAGTCCAATTACATTTGTTCCAGAAATCTGACTGGTTAGTCATGTGAGATTTCTAACCATAAATATCGCATTGATGGTGGTAAAATATTCGACCATTTCACATTTGATGTATTACTCCACGCGCTGACTGTGTTGCTACGCAGATGTCAATAATGGCGCTGTCATCTCAGAGCGAGAGAAATGACGTTGTTGCTATGGTAAGCTTCGATGACCGAATTACTTACAGAAAAATAAACTGTGCTAATGATCGAATTCGAATGGGAATAACCCCCTTGTGTCTGATGATTTGCGGACGTTAATGCTGGATTACCATCACAAATATCCATTATAAAACTCAATTTGCGACCATAAAATCCAGCATTAATGTCCACAAATCATCAGACACAACAGGATAATTCCCTAATTACTACTGGGCTGCAAATATCTGTGCATTCTTGTATACTGGATGAGTCCAAGTCCTTTCTTTCAATCTGTAGGGATGATACCTGTCTCCTAGACTGAAACAAAGACTGTTTGCAATGCCAGAAAAACAGCATTTCCACTTGCTTGTAGGAGTTCATCCCCAATGCCACATATCCCCTGAGCTTTCCCTGCCCTCAGCTGTTTCACAGCCTTCATAATCTCACCAATATTTATTTGATGGCTCAGAGGTGACTGGAGAATCAGCCACAAGAACCCTGGCACCAGAGATATCCCAGCAGGAGGTTCAGCCTTATGCAACTGCACAAAGTAGCCAACCCAACATGACAGCACAACAGAGACATCTGTTGAACAGCCCAGGCAGACAACCATTCCATTCCCACATATCTGAAAATGATGTGCCACAGCCTTGGTCTTCTCAAGCACCGATGCTTCAGATCATGCACTGAGAAATGAGCCACATGGCCAAAATGTTTAAAGATGATATTCCCTCACAATGTGGTCTCTCCAAGAAACTGCACCTATGACACAATGACGTTCCAGCTGGACCCAAGAATCCTCCAAGGACACATCTTAACATAGATGTACAGTTGTCACCTTAGGTCACTGGTTAGCGTAAAGTCTTATAACCATACAACAAGAAAGGTAGAACAACGACCCTAAAGACTTGGACATGAAGGACCATGGATCTGGTACAGAACTCTCACAATCCATTCATATCAGCAGTTTCGTCAAAGTCTGCAAATCCTCCAGCCAAATTACACACAGGTTCCTGATACTTAGCCCAGTCTTGATGTCTGGTAAGATTTAATCATGGGTACAGAACAGACAGTAGCCTCCAAGACTAAACCTGCATCCTCAGGGAAGCCAAAAGTCTGTGGTCACACAAACTGGGCACTTCTGTAGACCCTACAGATCTGCAGAATTCTCCAGCATTTCCCCACAGGGACATGGACAATCTCCTTGGCAGCACTGCTGTATTGGAATACTATGTCCAGCAGCATACATCTGGAAGCTGAAACCAGGATACAGAAACTTGTGGCCCACAGTTTTTTGCAAAGTCAAAGACCATTGTGCTATTTTCACCACAATTTCCAGATCCATGCAAACCAATGCAGTTTTTTTAATCACTATATCTGAGGGCCTCAATGAAAAAAATATTCATGTTATCCTCTGATGTTTCCATTAATTGATAAGAATGGTATAATTTGCATTTTGTCTCTCATTTTATATACTAAAATGGTTTATCAATTCATTGCAAATTAAAATAATCATGCGTAAGCCCTTCCAACATGAGGGATGATTGAGAAATTTTGAACCTGATCCACAAAAAGTTGGGTGTGGTTCTCCATCTTTTGCATTTCTCAACACTGCACCCAGTGAGTCAAAACTTCACATATTCTTGAGAAATATTATTTTCTCAGAATGAATGATATACAGGTCCTGGATGGATAAGAAGTACAACAAGATGCCCATAACTGAGGCCTTGGAAACTGCCAAACAAAGGCTCACAGCTCTAGCTACTTAGCTGAAGAGATACACCAGAGAGGCCAAGCAAATGCATAGCCTGTTCTCCAATTACCCATCCAGGGTGTACTCCCAGCTGAAAGGGGAGAACAGTAACACAAGAACAGACCCACCCAGAACTGAGACTGAGCAATATTGGAAAAACATCTGGGAGAAACAGGCATAACACAACACCAATGCCAAGTGGCTGGTGGACCTAAGAGCACACCACAGTCATCTCCCAGAACAAGAACCAATCAACGTCACAAAGGCAGACATCCAACAAGGAGTCTCAGGGATGAAAAGCTGGACAGCACCAGGGCATGATATAATCCACACCTACTGGCTGCAGATGCTAACGGCACTCCATGTGCACCTGGCAGTACAAATGGGTGGGCTACAAACAGCAGATAATCACCCCGACTGGCTAATATAGGGCAGGACAATCCTGATCATGATGGACCCCCACAACGGTATGGCACCCTCAAACTAGTGGCTATTTACCTGCCTCTTCACAACATGGAAGCTCCTATCAGGCATCATAGCAATCAAGTTAAGAAAGCACATGAGTCAACAAATGAGAAAAGCTCAGAAGGGCATTGAAAACAATACCAGAGGGTCGAAGCACCAGCGACTGGTTGACTGAGCAGTACACCAGGACTCGAAGATGAGGCAGACCAACCTGAGCAAAGCCTGGATTGACTACAGAAAGGCCTATGTCTCAATGCCTCACATATATACTGGAGTGCTTGGCACTATACAAGGCTAAGAGCTAACCTTCATCGGGAATTCAATGGGAGTGTGGAAGACATCTCTGCAGGCCAACTCCAAGGCAATTGCACAAGTCACCATCAAGTGCGGAATATACCAAAGTGATGCACTGTTCCAACTGCTATTCTGCATAGGCCCCAACCCCCTCAGCCAACTCATCACAAAGAGCAGCTATAGATATTGATTCAGGAATGGAGTCACCATCAGCCACCTCCTGTACATGGATGACATCAAGCTGTATGCCAAGAGTGAGTGAGACATTGACTCACTGATCCACCTCACCAGGATCTACAGCGAGGATATCGGGATGACATTCGGATGAGATAAGTGTGGCTGAATGGTGGCAAAGATAGGGAAGGTGATCTGGCCAGCTAGAAGTACCTGGGAATCCCACAAGCCGCCAAAGGGATCCATGATGAAGATCCAAGAAGGTCAGCCACAGCCAAATACCTCCAGATGGTAAGGCTGGTGTTGAGAAGCCACCTCAATGGCAGGAATAAGATGCAAATAATGCAATGAAGACACACACATCCAAAGCACATAAAAAGGTGTGCAGGACCAAAAAAATATCAAAGAACCAAATGATCCGCACAGCCACAGCATGCCCAGACTAAAAAATAAAATAAAATAAAATTATTTAACAGAAAATAAATGTAATGTTTCAGCAAGAGCCCTTTGAAATGTTACAATTTTTTTTTTTTTTTTTTTTTTGTCTGGGAGCGCTGTGGCTGTGTGGATCATTTGGCTTTTCTCAGGAATAAGATCCAAGTCATCAATACATATAGTGCATCCAGAGAGTATTCACAGTGCGTCACTTTTTTTCTGCTGTTATGTTTCAGCCTTATTCCAAAATGGATGAAATGCATATTATTTCCTCAAATTTGTACACATGATAACCCATAATTACAATGTGAAAAAAATTCTTTGAGAGGTTTACAAATGTATTAAAAATAATAATACATATACTATAGAGATATGTATAGTAAAGTGGCCAGACGGAAGCCACTCCTTAGTAACAGGCACATGCACCAAAAGTCACCTGAAGGATTCTCAGACCATGAAAAAAAAATATTTGGTCTGATGAAACAAAGATTGAACTCTTTGTTGTGAATGCCTGGCTTCATGTTTGGAGGAGATCAGGCACCATCCCCACAGTGAAGCATGGTGGTGGCAGCATCATGCTGTGGGGATGTTTTTCAGTGGCAGGAACTGGGAGACTAGTCAGGACTGAGGGAAAGATGAATGCAACAATGTACAGAGACATCCTGGATGAAAACCTGATGCAGAGCACCCTTCACCTCAGACTGGGGCATCGATTCATCTTTCAGCAGGACAATGACCCTAAGCACATAGCCAAGATATCAAAGGAGTGGCTTCAGGACAACTCTGGGAAAGTCCTTGAGTGGCCCAGCCAGAGCCCAGACCTGAATCTGATTGAACATGTCTGGAGAGATCTGAAAATGGCTGGACACCGATGCACCCCATCCAGCCTGATGGAGCTTGAGAGGTGTGCACCAAGCTTGTGACATCATATTCAGTAAGACTTGAGGCTGTAATTGCTGCCAAAGGTGCATCAACAAAGTATTTTACAAAGGGTGTGAACACTTATGTACAACACCAATTCCAATGAAGTTGGGACATTGTGTGAAATGTAAATAAAAACAGAAGACAATGATTTGCAAATCCTCTTCAACGTATATTCAGTTGAAAACACCACAAAGACAAGATATTTAATGTTCAAACTGATAAACTTTTATTGTTTTGTGCAAATATGTGCTCATTTTGAAATGTATGCCTGCAACACGTTTCAAAAAAGCTGAGAGAGTGGTATGTTTACCACTGTGTTACATCACCTTTCCTTCTAGCAACACTCAGTAAGCGTTTAGGAACTGAGGACACTAATTGTGAGTGTCATGATTGTATATAAAAGGAGCATCCCCAAAAGGCTCAGCCGTTCACAAGCAAAGAGAGCGAAATTCACCACTTTGTGAACAACTGCATGAAAAAAATTGTCCAGCAGTTTAAGAACAATGTTTCTCAATGTTCAATTGCAAGGAATTTAGGGATTCCATCATCTATAGTCCATAATATAATCAGAAGATTCAGAGAATCTGGAGAACTTTCTACACGTACGCAGCAAGGCCGAGAACCAACATTAAATGCCCGTGACCTTTGATCCTTCAGGCGGCACTGCATTAAAAACCAACATCATTGTGTAAAGGATCTTACCACGTGGGCTCAGGAACACTTCAGAAAACCACTCTGTTAACACAGTTCATCGCTACATCTACAAGTGAAAGTTAAAACTCTACCATGCAAAGTGAAAGCCATACATCAACAACATCCAGAAACGCAGCCGTCTTCTCTGGGCCTGACATCATTTGAAATGGACACATGCAAAGTGGAAAAGTGTGCTGTGGTCTAATGAGTCCACATTTCAAATTGTTTTTGGAAATCATGGACGTTGTGTCCTCCAGACAAAAGAGGAAAAAGACCATCCAGATTGTTACAAGCGCAAAGTTCAAAAGCCAGCATCTGTGATGTTATGGGGGTGTGTTAGTGCCCATGGCATGGGCAATGTACACATCTGTGATGGCAACGTCAATGCTGACAGGTACATCCAGGTTTTGGAGCAACACATGCTGCCATCTAAGCAACGTCTTTTTCAGGGATGTCCCTGCATATTTCAGCAAGACAATGCCAAGCCACATTCTGCACGTGTTACAACGGCATGGCTTCGTAGTAAAAGAGTGTGGGTACAAGACTGGCCTGCCTGGAGTCCAGACCTGTCACCCATTGTGGCGCATTATGAAGCCCAAAATAGACAATGGAGACCCCAGACTGTTGAACAACTGAAGTCCTACATCAAGCAAGAATGGGAAAGAATTCCACCTACAAAGCTTCAACAATTAGTGTCCTCAGTTCCCAAACGCTTATTGAGTGTTGTTAGAAGGAAAGGTGATGTAACACAGTGGCAAACATACCACTGTCCCAGTTTTTTGAAACGTGTTGCAGGCATCCATTTCAAATTTAGCAAATATTTGCAAAAAAAAAGAAAAAAAAAAGAAGTTTATCAGTTTGAACCTTAAATATCTTGTCTTTGTGATGTATTCAACTGAATATAAGTTGAAGAGGATTTGCAAATCATTGCATTCTGTTTTTATTTACATTTTAAACAAAGTCCCAACTTCATTGGAATTGGGGTGATGTGATGAAACTGTGGGCCACCAAGAATGTAATAAAATCAACTGCATTTATTTATTTATTTGTCTGTGTGTCTGTCTGCCTCTTAGCAAGACTACATTTAAACTACTAGCTACTTCCCTTTATATAGGCTTTGAAGGATTACTTCAAAACCACAACACCACCGATGGATATTCGTGCATGAAAAACTCCACTGAATTTTGGAGGTGATCCGGATCCAGATTATGGATCAATATTTCACTTTATCTATGCTTTGAAGCACAGAGCCAAGATAAGCCAAGATATCAAAGGAGTGGCTTCAGGACAGCTCTGTGAATGTTCTTGAGTGGTCCAGCCAGAGTCCAGACCTGAATCCAACTGAACACCTCTGCAGAGACCTGAAAATGGCTGTACACCGACGCTCCCCATCCAACCTGATGGAACTTAACAGGTGCTGCAAAGAGGAATGGACAAAACTGCCCAAAGGTTCACCAAGCTTGTGGCATCATAAGCAAGAAGACAGATTCAGGTTGTAATTGCTGCTAAATGTGCATCAACAAAGTATTGAGCAAGTAGTTTTTATTTTTAATAAATGTGCAAAAATTATTATTTTTTTCATGTTGTCATCATGGGGTGTTGTGAGTAGAATTTTGAGGGGGAAAAATGAATTTACTCCTTTTTTGAATAGGGCTGTAACATAAAATGTCAGAAAAGTGAAAACACTTTCTGGATGCATTACATAAGTAAATGACCCCATGCAACTTTATCATTATCCAAGAGGATAATGTAAAAAAGGCCATAGAACAGGTAAACTAACAAATTCATGGTAGGACATATTTTTTCTGATTCAAAGTATGATGACACATTTGGCTGGGGTTATAAATGACCCTGGTCAGTCACTTGAAGGTTAAAAGAGCAATATGTATGTTAATGTTTTCATTGCTCATCACTGTTTCATGTCATTCCATTCACTCAGACAGATCACCAACTACAAACAACCCCCCCACCACCTCTGCCACGAACCCTCATCGAGCAAACCAGTTGAATGAGTTTTACTGCAGATTAGAAAAACAATGGGACAGACCTAAAACCATTTCCAACAACAACCATCACCTCCAACCCACCAGCACCTCCTCCCCCTCCATGTCTTTCTCCATCCATGAGATGGATGTCGACAGGCTCTTCAAGAGACAGGACCCATGCAAAGCAGCTGGACCTGACTCTGTCTCCCCATCCACGTTGAAGACCAGCTGTTCCCGGTGTTCACAGACATCTTCAACACCTCACTGGAGACATGACAGGTGCCAGCATGTTTCAAAGCCTCCACCATCATCCCCTTCCCCCCAAAACAAAAAACCTCAGGTCTTAATGACAACAGACCCGTCACTCTGACCTCTGTGGTGATGAAGACCTTTGAGCACCTTGTCCTCACACACCTCAAAGCCATCTCTGACCCACACCTGGATCCCCTGCAGTTGTCCTACAGAGCCAACAGGTCTGTAGATGATGCTGTCAACATGGCCCTCCAACTCATCCTCCAGCATCTGGACTCCCCAGGAACCTACACCAGGTTTCAAGTTGTAGACTTCAGCTCTGCTTTCAATATGATCATCCTGGTCCTGCTGCAGGATAAGCTCTCTCAGCTTGGCGTGCCTGACTCCACCTGTAGGTGGATCACTACGTTCCTGTCCAAAAGGAGGCAGTAAATGAAGCCGGGAGGACACATCTCCAACACATGGTCCTTCAGTACCAGATCCCCCCAAGGCTGGGTTCTTTTTCCTCTACTCTTCACTCTGTACACCAACAGCTGCACCTCCAGTCACCAGTCCGCAAAGCTCCTGAAGTTTGTTAATCATATGGCACTCACTGGACTCATCTCTGATGGGGATGAGTCTGCCAACAGACAGGAGATCGACCCCCTGGTGTCCTGGTGCAGACAAAACAACCTGGAGCTCAACGCCAAGACAGTGGAGATGGCTGCTGACTTTAGAAAGAACCCAGTCCTGGGCACCCCCATCACCCTGTGTGACTCCCCAGTTGCCCTTGTGGAGTCCTTCCATTAACTGGGAATCACCATCAGCCAGGACTTCAAGTGGGAGCTGAACATCAGCTCTGTCATCAAGAGAGCACAACACAGGATGTACTTTCTGCGGCATCTGAGGAAGTTCAACCTGCCAAAAACAATAATAGTGTACTTCTTCACTGCCATCACTGAGTCCATCCTGTCCTCTTCCATCACTGTCTGGTTCACTGCTGCCACTACTAAGGACAGAAGCAGAGTGCAATGTATCATCCACGTAGCAGAGAAGGTGATCAACTGCAATCTGCCATCCCTACAGGACCTGAATACCTCCAGGGCCCTGAGGCGAACAAGGCAGATTGTGGCTGATCCCTCTCACCCAGGTCACAAAATTTTTGTCACCCTTCCCTCTGGCAGGCGGCTGAGGTCCATCATGACCAAAACCTCAAGACACAAAAACAGCTTCTTTCCATTCGCTTCTAGACTAATAAATAAACCGGTTTAGTAGTTTAACAGTATAATGGTTACGTTATGTTTATTTCACAGTGAATATCAGTGAATATAGTTTTGCCTATTTGACTCTTTTACTTCTTACAGATTTTTTTTCCCTTTTCCTTTTTCTTGTTGTTTATGCACCAACACCACCAGATCAATTTTCTTGTATGTGAGAACTTACTTGACAATAAATTTGATTCTGATTCAAGGGAATTTGGCTTTGTGTTTTGTATGCCAACTTGAGAATGACAGCAGTACTTTTAGGGCATATAAATCTATGCTATCAGTTTCTTTGCCTTGAAAAAAAATTCATTTGGCTGAAGCTTCATTTTGCTCTTAAAAGGTGTCTGAAGTACCGATGCATCACCCATATCTTAACATAATTTACAGGACTGTGTGCTCTAATGTAGTGCTGACCTGCAGACAAAGCAGAAGTCTAGCCCCCTGTACCTCATTCCTCCAAACATACTACAAAGATCCCATATAACCATGACTTCTCTCAGTGAGCATGATGCCCAACAGTGATGCTGTTCTTTTTTTTTTTTTAACTCATTCAGGTTGCATTTGGTAAACCTACCTTCTTCTTCCCAGGTAGAACGGTCCTCCTGAATAGCTCCTCTTCCGTTGCCTTTCACATCAGCTCTTCCGATCATTTCATCTGCCATCTGCACCATTGCAACGAAATTCACTCAGCATGACAATCCTAATGTTTTCAATCTATAAATCAGAATGTTCACCACTGACTCGTGTAAAATCAGAGACAAAGATTTACCACAGCTCACGGGTCTTCATGCACTTAGCAGTGCTCATAATCAGGGTCTCATGTCGTCTTGTCCTGACTGCAGGCGCATCAGGAAGCAAATGTTCACCCCGACTGAGCAAAAAGCACCCAGGGCAACTTATCCTTCACATTGCTCAGCTTCCATTTGGCCTGCTGCCTACAGTCATCAGCGGAGACACTGTTCCAATGATGCTGGCTAAAATACTCACTCTCAAATGTCAGTGGGACAAAGTCAGCAACATTTTATTAGTTTGACTTTGTTTCCCTTGTAAGCAAGAACAAAATAAAATCCAAATATATTTAATAAGGGAAAATTGCATTAAAGTTATAATTTCCAACACATAGCACTTTATACAAACCTTTTTGATCAGTCTGCATATTAGTATGTGGCAGACATACAGTATAATACATTATACATGTGCACTGTTTCAGTCGTCATCTCAGAACTATGGCTTTGTTCAGCATGTGTGAGTCAGTTTGTTTATTAGGGTGCACTCTGATAAACATGCCTACTGATCTGCATTCAAATTTGTCCCAATGCATGTCAATTAATTTATTCTAATTAGGCTCATTGCTGGAGCTGCCTTTTAACTGATGCCCTGCTGTGTTTGCATATGTTTAGAGCACAAGAGCCAAGCTAATTGAAAAATTAAGATGTGAGAGTATTTGTCTCTCCCACTCTAAAGGTGCCCTGACACTTGCACGACTTTTGGTCCCCCACTTTTGCGCACTTTGTTCTGACAATCCCACCTGCTGTTCTCCCAGCTGGATGCCGTGGTTGTGCATTGGATGCTGCATATATAAAATAATTATTTCATAGTGGATTTATCATTTTCTCTCAGAGTTGGCACAGAGGACCGTTTCAGCTGGAGCTTTTCTTTCTTTCATTGTTTCTCTCTTTCTCTCTCTCTCTCTCTCTCTCTCTCTCTCTCTCGTGCACTTCATGAGGTGGAGAAAGCATTTGGAACCATCTAAAAGGCAATTATTTGTAATGTGTATATTGTAATGGCTTGGTAAAACAGTTGCATGTTCATTCCTTCTTATAAGCAGCTATAAAAGTATGTTGATAGATTTAACATCTCGTCATAATCAATCAGATCTCATGCATGGCAGTGTGTGTACAAGTGCACGGATTAAAGTTGTGCAAGTGTCAGGGCACCTTAATGCACAATCATAAGTGGAGAATGCGCAATTCACGCACACACACTCTCTCTCTCTCTCTCTCTCTCTCTCTCTCTCTCTCTCTCTCTCTCTCTCTCTCTCTCTCTCTCTCGCTTAATGCTGTGATGATGATTTAAAAAAAATGCTTTTCAATTTTACAAAAGGCAGACAGTGATAAGTATGCAAAATTTAGGATTCAATACATATCCTACACATGCTTCAACATGTAGAAAAAGAGTTGTCAAAATTCAAAATGTCAAAGTGTCTAGCTGTGTTGAAGCTCAGTTATCACTACATGGTACCTGGCTCTTCTATTTCCCAAGATAGAGTTTTGTATGTTCCTACGCAGCTTTTTCAAGCCTTGGTGCTTAGTGCATTCCTGGGCATCCTGTTTTGAGCTTTTTTCTGCTGCTGTACATTCCAACGCCTCATTTTTGTGCTCCTGTGCATTGTCACGCCACTCACCTGTGTCTTTACTCCTCCACAGTGATCCTGATCTCTGTTAGCTCTGGGGGTAGCTACTTGGCTCTGGTCTCTGGCATCACATCATTCCTCATTCCCTGGCTAGGGTTTTCCAACCCCGCTTTCCATCCTGGTCAGCTCTGGTTCACCATCTCTGGTTATGGTCACATCGGACTGCGACTCCCTGTTTCAGCATCGGTCCAGTCTGGGTCTCTATGCTCCAGGCCTCTGTGCCCATTTCCAAATTGCTTTGTATTTCAGTTCGATCATCCTTGGTACAATAAAACATCATTTTCTTTGTCATTCAGCCTCCCACTTTTGGGTCCATACCATTTCATTTGGGTTCAACCATAACAGTATGGTTTCGATCACAGAGAAACTGAGGAGAGCTGACATTTGCCATTTGGTATGCTTATGTATTTTGAGTCAAGGATGAACACTGTGAAAAAGGAAAGCTGAAATGAATAATGTTTTTGGAGAAATTAGCCAGATTAGCTAACAACAGTGAACAATGGACGTTGTGCTGAAATGTACAATGGGAGTTAGGGGGTTTGGGGTTTTAATGTTGTTTCTGTGGTTCATGTTAGTTTTACAGTGTGGTTAGTGTTATTGTTTTATTGTGTTTTTGTAGTCCACTTGGTTTAGTCAGTTTAGTTAAGTGTCATGTTGCTGTTACCATGAGTGAGAAGGGTAGTGCATTTGATGTCTTCCCCCACTGCCTGTGTTTGTAGGTATGTTAAAAATAAGTGCATGGTTGTGCATGTGTGCAATTTTGACCACAGACAAACTGGGGAGAGCTGAAATTGGTGTTTGGTATGCTTATGTATTTTGGGTCAAGAACGAATGCCACCAAAACAGAACATTCATAGGACAAATATTTTTGGAGAAACTACGGATAGTAGCTAACAACACTGAACAATGGACATTCTTTACATTCTGGACTTACACACCAATCTAGCAGGGGGCAGTAAATTATAACGCATGAGTGCATGTTTTTTTTTTTTTTTAGTAAGTTCAGTTTTCTTCTTCTTCTTTTAGCTGCTCCCATTAGGGGTCACCACAGGAGATCAATTGTTTCCATCTCACCCTGTCCTCTGTAACTTCCTCTGTCACACCAAACACCTGCATGTCCTCCCTCAGCACATCCATAAACCTCCTCTTTGGCCTCCCTCTTCTTCTGCTGCCTGGTGGCTCCATCCTCAGCATCCTCCTCCCTATATACACCGAGTCCCCCCTATGTACATGCCCAAACCATCTCAATCTCACCTCTCTGACTTTGTCTCCAAACTGTCCCACCTGAGCTGTCCCTTTGATATGTTCATTCGTTTTCCTGTCCATCCTCGTCACTCCCAAAGAGACTCACAACATCTTCAGCTCTGCCATTTCCAGCTCTGTTTCCTGTCTTTTTGTTAGTGCCACACAAGCTGTACAACATAGCTGGTCTCACTACTGTCTTGTAGACTTTCCCCTTCACTCTTGCTAATATTCTTTGGTCACAAATTGGAGGAGGTGAAGGTCTAGTGGTTAAGGCGTTGGGCTTGAGACCAGAAGATCCTGACTTGAAAATCACTAAGGCCCCTTGGGCAAGGTCCTTAATCCCCTATTGCTCCCAGTGTGTAGTGAGCGCCTTGTGTGGCAGCACCCTGACGTCGGGGTGAATGTGAGGCATTATTGTAAAGTGCTTTGAGCATCTGTTGCAGATGGAAAAGCCCTGTATAAATGCAGTCCATTTACCATTTACAAATCCCTCCTGCCACCTTTCTCCATCCACTCCACCCTGCCTGCACTCTCTTCTTTACCTCTCTACCACACTCTCCATTACTTTGGACAACTGACACCAAGTATTTAAACTCATCTACTTTCCCCACTTCAACTCCTTGTAACCACACTATTCCACCAGATTCCCTCCCATTCACACACATGTACTCAGTCTTGCTTCTACTGACTTTCATTCCCCTTCTCTCCAGAGCATATCTCCACCTCTCCAGACTAGACTTAATCTGCTCTCTACTCTGACTACAGATCACAAAGTCATCAGCAAACATCAGTCCATGGAGACTCCTCTCTGATGTCATCTGTCAACCTGTTCATCACCACTGTGAACAAGAAATGACTCATAGCTGATCCTTCGTAATAACACCTCCACTTTGAATGAGTCTGTCATTTCTACTGTACATCTCACCGCTGTCACACTATTCTTGTACATGCCCTGCACTACCCTAACATAATTCTCTGCCACTCCAGACTTCCTCATACAATACCACAGCTCTTCTCTTGGCACCCTGTCATAAGCTTTCTCTAATTCTGTAAACACATAATGTAACTCCTTCTGGCCTTCTCTGTACTTCTCCAGCAGTATTCTCAGAATAAACATTTCATCTGTAGTGCTCTTTCTTGGCATGAAACCATATTGCTGCTCATAGATCTTCACTTGTTTTCTAAGCCTAGTTTCTACTACTCTTTCCCATAACGTCATGCTGTGGGTGATCACCTTTATGCCTCTGTAGTTACTGCAGCTCTGCACATCACCCTTGTTCTTAAAAATAGGACCCAGCACACTTTGTCACAACTCCTCAGGCATCCTCTCACTTTCCAAGATTTAATTAAACAATCTGGTTCAAAACTCCACTGCCATCTCTACTAGACCTTTCCATGCCTCCACTGGAATGTCATCTTGATCAACTGCCTTTCCACTCTTCATCCTCTTCATAGCTGCCCTCACTTCATCCTAGTAATCTCTTGTACTTCCTAATTTACTCTCACCACATCATCCAGCCTTTTCTCTCTCTCATTTTCTTCATTCATCAGCTCCTCACAATATTCCCTCCACCTTGTCAACACACTCCTCACTTGTCAGCACATCACCATGTGTATCTATTACCACCCTAACCTGCTGCACATCCTTTCCAGGTCTGATTCTTTGTCTGGCCAATCAGTACAAGTCCTTTTCTCCTTCTTTACTATTGAACTTCAGGCACGAGAAGATTTTATGGAGGGTAGCTAAGAATATTTGTACTGTGGCACGGCCAGCTGTGAGCATTGTAGCTGTGGTGGACAGCTCGGTGTTTGATGAGATGATGTGGATGGATGTGGAGTGTGTATGAGGATGTGATTGTATGTGTGACTGTGGCTGAGTGTGTGGTTGATCTCTGCTCTCTTTATGCTGCTTTAGACGTAGACTGTGGGGGGGTTCCCATGATGCACTGTTTCTTTCTCTTTTTGCTCCGTATGCATCACTCTGCATTTAATCATTAGTGATCGATCTCTGCCCCCCTTCTCGGCATGTCTTTTTCCTGGTTCTTTCCCTCAGCCCCAACCAGTCCCAGCAGAAGACTGCCCCTCCCTGAGCCTGGTTCTGCTGGAGGTTTCTTCCTGTTAAAAGGGAGTTTTTCCTTCCCACTGTGGCCAAGTGCTTGCTCATAGGGGGTCGTTTTGACCGTTGGGGTTTTTCATAATTATTGTATGGCCTTGCCTTACAATATGGAGCGCCTTGGGGCAACTGTTTGTTGTGATTTGGCGCTATATAAGAAAAAAGTTGATTGATTGATTGATCATGGGAACCCCCCAGCAGTCTAAGTCTATAGCAGCATAACTAAGGGATGGTTCAGGGTCACCTGATCCAACCGTAACTATAAGCTTTAGCAAAAAGGAAAGTTTTAAGCTTAATCTTAAAAGTAGAGAGGGTGTCTGTCTCCCTGATCCGAATTGGGAGCTGGTTCCACAGGACAGGAGCCTGAATGCTGAAGGCTCTGCCTCCCACTCTACTCTTACAAACCCTAGGAACTACAAGTAAGCCTGCAGTCTGAGAGTGAAGCGCTCTATTGGGGTGATATGGTACTATGAGATCCCTAAGATAAGATGGGACCTGATTATTCAAAACCATATAAGTAAGAAGAAGAATTTTAAATTCTATTCTGGAATTAACAGGGAGCCAATGAAGAGAAGCCAATATGGGTGAAATATGCTCTCTCCTTCTAGTCCCTGTCAGTACTCTAGCTGCAGCATTTTGAATTAACTGAAGGCTTTTCAGGGAACTTTTAGGACAACCTGATAATAATGAATTACAATAGTCCTGTCTTGAAGAAATAAATGCATGAATTAGCTTTTCAGCATCACTCTGAGACAAGACCTTTGTTATGTGTCGGACGCAGCTCGGAGAACCGACCAGCGTTTGAAGGACCCAGTATGAAATAAGCAGAGCACGGTACAAAGGCTAACTGAATTTAATACATAACAGTGAAAATGTGATAACAAAAAGGTGCGGCCTGGCGTGGTGCGCTCCCAGCAGCGCTAACGGTCCGGAGCCAGAAGCTGTTTCGGACCCAAGGACCCCGCCGACACCCCCCAGGTGGCCGCAACAACCGAGTCTGTGAAAGAAGGAACCATTATGTGAGTCCACACTCTACACACAGAACACTTAAAGGTGTACAAACAGCAAACACTTCCTGGCTTGATTACTGATCAGCTTCCCAACCTGCAGGCATGGAACATCCCGTTCACAAAACTCCACCGCAGTGGAAGCTGATACATGACTAACATACAGCTCAATACAATAAGGTGTGAGGGACACCACATTTACTGACTGTATAACTGTTAGTCACAAAATCCAACGTACCTCAGGAAGTGTGCTGACGAGCGTGAGACCTCACCCCCTCCTCTTTCACAGACCGTGCATCAAACCTGGACATTCTCAGCGTCCGCTGCTGATGAGATGGCTCCCGAGACGACGATCTCACCCGTCTGGTCACAAGGTCGAGTCTCTGGCAAATACACACTGTGCACTCCAGTCTTAAATGCCAACATGCTCCAATCCATCCAGATGCACCTCAGCTGTGAGTCCTGACGAGTCGCAGGTGATCAGGGTGAGGTCCTGACAGCCTCAGCAACACAGCCACTCAGTCCCAAATGCACGCCACCTGGGAGGAAAACAAACAGACAAACAAACCGGCAGCCAGGCCCCCCCCAGCCATATAACAGTACCCCACCCTCACGGGAAGCCTCCCGGCGACCACACACACCTGGCCCAGGAGAAACACCCCCCTCCAGGGACCATGGCTGGAAACCGCGTCTGCGTTCGTCCTCCAGCAGACTGGTTGAACTGGCTGCATCTTTGCCCTTGTTTGACAGTCTCAGCACAGGTGTGGCCAGGAGTTCCCACACCTGTGCGGTCAGCCTTTAACCAAACATGTGTGATTAGTCATAACACAAAACAACCAAAACACCCCCCCCCCCCCCCGCCCCAGGGGACCGTCCCATCAAACCCCAGGGAAGGGGAGAAAAGAAAAACAACCCACATGTAAACTCACAAGCAAAAATGCCAAAATACCCCCCCTCCTCCCCCCCAAATGACACGCAGGGACCAACACCCCCCAGAGGGCCACCCGCCAGCTCCAGGAGTAATAACCACGGCCGAGGTCCCTCTGGGATCCACCGTCACCCACGGGGACTACCAGCGCCCCCCAGAGAACCACTCGTCAACCCCAGGAGACGCCTCCCCTCACGACCAATGGACCCAGCCCCGGCCGTCCACGGCTAGATGGACCCAACGCCTTTTCCCCACCAGAGGACACCACAGTCAAACCCTGAGGGCGGAAACTGGGGGAGGGAAAACAAAAAAACCCCAAACCCCCCCCCCCTCCCCTCCCGGGTGCAGAGGCCACCTGGGAAACGCCCAGCACAACCTAACTGCACCCCTCCAGCAATGCCGACACTACGGCACACCCGGCTGGAGTCAGAGGAGAAGAGAGGGCACAACAAAAAACAAAGAGAAAAAAACAACCCAAATACCACCCCATCACCCCCCAGGGGACCGCTCCATCTAACCCTGGGGATGTGAAACAAAAAGAAACAAAAGAAAAAAAAAACAGACCAACACACAGTTGTTTGGGTCCCCGGTTTTCTTTTTTTTTTTTTTTTTTTTTTTTTTGTTCTTGGTTAGCAAAGGCTACAGGGTCACACCCCCAGACAAATAGTGGACAACAAAAAAAAAAGCCCCCACAAAAACCAACTCAAAAAACACCCACACAAAATGAACTAACACAAAACAAATCAGTGAGTTATACCGTCAAGCTCAACCAAATGGAACACACCTGTTCCTACTCCAGAGCTTGACGGTACCGTGATTCAGTCACCAGAAGGGGGAACCAGAGTGCTAAAAATGAAAAAACCCCTTGGGCGACAGAAAAAAACAAACGAGCTGCTTTTGTGTGCGCAGCTGAGTGCAACACACAACCAAAATGTGCTCAACTAAATAACGCCGGAGCTGATACAACAGACGCAGTAGTTACCTTTATCCGGGGAAACGGGGCTACGACTGTAACACAGGAAGCCCAGCGACCCGTGCTAACAGAGCTCCGCCGTGCGCGTGAACCCATTACAAACGCACTCTTGCAGCTCCCGTTTACACCTCCCATCCGGTCGGAGTGTGACGCGAAGCCGTCGCCAGTCACACTCCACCACGATCCACGGATGAGGCACAACACAGGAACACGGCTGCAAGAGAGCACAAATTAGTATCCAGTAATGGGTCTCACACACGCACCTTCCGGGCGGAGAGCCCCGCAACTGATCCGGATAACCACTGAACGTCTGCTGCCGCCTTCCCGGCGCGTTACCGTCTCTGCTAACGCTGGGTCCGTGATGTTTGGCCAGAGACTACTGTTATGTGTCGGACGCAGCTCGGAGAACCGACCAGCGTTTGAAGGACCCAGTATGAAATAAGCAGAGCACGGTACAAAGGCTAACTGAATTTAATACATAACAGTGAAAATGTGATAACAAAAAGGTGCGGCCTGGCGTGGTGCGCTCCCAGCAGCGCTAACGGTCCGGAGCCAGAAGCTGTTTCGGACCCAAGGACCCCGCCGACACCCCCCAGGTGGCCGCAACAACCGAGTCTGTGAAAGAAGGAACCATTATGTGAGTCCACACTCTACACACAGAACACTTAAAGGTGTACAAACAGCAAACACTTCCTGGCTTGATTACTGATCAGCTTCCCAACCTGCAGGCATGGAACATCCCGTTCACAAAACTCCACCGCAGTGGAAGCTGATACATGACTAACATACAGCTCAATACAATAAGGTGTGAGGGACACCACATTTACTGACTGTATAACTGTTAGTCACAAAATCCAACGTACCTCAGGAAGTGTGCTGACGAGCGTGAGACCTCACCCCCTCCTCTTTCACAGACCGTGCATCAAACCTGGACATTCTCAGCGTCCGCTGCTGATGAGATGGCTCCCGAGACGACGATCTCACCCGTCTGGTCACAAGGTCGAGTCTCTGGCAAATACACACTGTGCACTCCAGTCTTAAATGCCAACATGCTCCAATCCATCCAGATGCACCTCAGCTGTGAGTCCTGACGAGTCGCAGGTGATCAGGGTGAGGTCCTGACAGCCTCAGCAACACAGCCACTCAGTCCCAAATGCATGCCACCTGGGAGGAAAACAAACAGACAAACAAACCGGCAGCCAGGCCCCCCCCAGCCATATAACAACCTTTCTAATTTTAGAGATATTGTGCAAATGCAAAAATCATCCTCAGAATTTGAACATGTGTAACAGATTTCAGACTGCGTGGGTTTAATCAGCAGGAGGTCCTCTGGACTCCTCACCCATTTCGGGAGCTTACCCGCCTCAAACAGAGTGTCCAGGTTATACAGCAATGGGAATCAGTCAAAAACCCAGTGATTGTTTTCAACTAAATCCTAAGCCTGTTTTACATACCCATATCATTTCCCAGGGGTGTAACAACTATGAAAATGGTGGAAAAGTAAGTTCAGCTTAAAAAAAATGACAGCCCCATGATCCAGTTTGCTGCGTGCTGGGTTCATGGTTTGATCCTAGCAGGCAGTTTATGGACAGAACAACGGATCGGTGAGCCGCTCCGTGAGGCGTCATGACAAGGGATCAGTGAGCCGCTCCATGAGGCGTCCTAACAACCGGGAGTGAATACTGACCCGGTGGCCGGGCACTTACAGTTGAAGTTTGGTATTCGCCCGGCTGTTGTCTCTCTCTGGCCGGTGTGAGGGGTTCAGCACTCCCCTCACACCGGGACCACACTGATGAACAGTCTCTGAAAGAAGCTCCTGTCAGCAGAAGTGCGTCACTCTTCTGTTTTTTGCTCAGACTTGCAGACTGAGTGTTTTGCTTTTTAATTTTTGCTTTTTTGGAGAAGACACAACGCTTCACAAACACGGTAACTGGCCCATAACAACAATCTGTTAGCTGCGAGGCATCATAACAAGCTGTTGTTTCTAAAGATGCCAAACACGTGAACAAGAGGCACACTAACCGTAAGTCTCTGCAGCTCAACTTGAAAATTGTCCATTCAGTGTAATTTTCTAGTTTTATTTTAATAAATGGACTTCTCTGTGATCTCTGCCTCAGGTGTTTCAATGGCCCTAACTGCAATGTTGGATGAAAAAAGATCAGATGGAAAAAAAAAATGCTGGAGATGAAGGTAGACTGGCAAAATGACAAAATCGATGAGTTGACTAATGAACGAGACTTTCTGAAGGCAGTTGGCACCAGGTAAATTTTTTTCACTATATTAAAATGTACTGTATGTGTTGTCCCTGTGTGTATTTCTGTCTTTGCTCTAACATTACAATTGTACAGCAAAGTGAGTCTATTCTAGTGTTTTAATCAATTATCTTTATCTTTTAGATTTGTTTTTACAGTTATTTAAAAGGGCACTCACTCTAAAAAGGATCCCGGAGATGCAATAAGTCTTTCCTCTGACACAGTGTTAGAATGTTCGTCTGAGTCATCTGAGTATTGTTCATCAACACTGTCATCAGATGATGACAAGAAGGAGAGGAAGAGCAAAAACAGGATGAAGATGTAAAGTCACAGAAGAATGAGGAGGAAGATTGTCAGAGGTAAATTTGTTTCAAATATTTTTCCTGTTTTATTTGCATGTGTTAATTATTATGTTGTGTATCTTTATTTTGACCTTTATAATTGGTATTTAATACTTTCTATTCCAGCCCAAAGTCCAAATCAGGTGGTGTCCGGTTACCGATGTCTGTTCAAGCTCTTCAGGAGATAAAGTAATGATGGATTATAATGTTGAATGTTCATTAGTTTCACAAAATATTTCAGAGTTATATTTATGATAGAAACATTTGCACTAAGATATTGTTGCCTTTGAAAAGTATTTCAGAGTTATGTTTAAAAGTGTTTGCACTGATAAAATATTTTTGTTTATTATTATTTAGTGTTTTTAAGAAGCCTACACAAGTGTGGCTAAGTTTTAATGGCACATTTTTGGCACTTTTATCTTTTATAACATATGTAGTAAAATTGTGTACATATGCACATTGTTTTTATTTCTGTACAGTTTTGCAAATACTTACTTCTGTATCAGTGTCTTGTGGCTTTACTTATACTAATTTTGGTCTGATTTCTGCACTGAAAAGAGATTTGTGACATTTTAGCGTTCTGTCTACCTTAACAAATACTTTATAAAGCATAAATAGTCTTCACTTTCATAGTGTTCACAAAAAAGTAGTTGTAATTGCCTGAATTAGTAATGCATTGCAGAACTAAGTTGTCATTAACATATCACAATGTATAAACGGACTGTCATGACACCATTACGAAAATGTAATGAAGTTATTCTTTGACCCCAAGTAAAGTGGTAGCTTTTTGATTTGTCATCAACATATCATTACATATAAACTGACTGTCAAGACACCATTATGACAGTGTAATGAAGATATTCTTTGACCTCAAGTAAAGTGGTAGCTTTTTGATTTGTCATTAACATATCATGCCATATAAATTGACTGTCACAACACCATTATGACAACGGAATGAAGATATTCTTTGACCTCAAGTAAAGTGGTAGCTTTTTGATTTGTCATTAACATATCATGATGTATAAACTGACTATCGTGACAATATTACGACAATGTAATGAAGATATTCTTTGACCTCGGGTAAAGTGGTAGCATTTTTATTTGGCATTAACATATCATGATGTATAAACTGACTGTCATGACACCATTATGACAATGTATTGAAGATATTCTTTGACCTCAAGTAAAGTGGTACCTTTTGATTTGTCATTAATATATCATGAAGTACAAACTGACTGTCATTACACCTTTATGACGATGTAATAAAGATAATTTTGACCTCAAGGAAAGTGGTAGCTTTTTGATTTGTCATTAACATATCATGCCATATAAACTGACTATCATGACACCATTATGACAATGTAATGAAGATATTCTTTGACCACAGGTAAAGTTGTAGCATTTTGATTTGTCATTAACATATCATGACGTATAAACTGACTGTCATGACACCATTATGACAATGTAATGAAGATATTATTTGACCGTAAGTAAAGTGGTTGCTTTTTGATTTGTCATTAACATATCATGACATATAAACTGACTGTCATGACACCATTATGACAATGTAATGAAGATATTTTTGACCTCAAGTAAAGTGGTAGCATTTTGATTTGTCATTAACATATCATGAAGTATCAACTGACTGTCATGAGTCGTGACACAGTTATGGCAGTGTTATGAAGATATTCACATTGGTCTGTAACCTTGCGCATGTAATTATGATAATCATTATGTCAACTTGCCATGTACACAAAGTAACTCATGGCATAATAGTGCATACATAGTGCACTTACATTAGCTTGTTCATTGTTTAATAAGTATGAAAAACAATGAGTAAACACATAATGAATGGGACTATTCATGAGAAATAAAGCATTAATTAAATGTATTATTTACTTATTAAGTAGGCTGGAGTGGTGGCTTTAAGTGGTTAATGCCCTTGGTTTAAGTGTGGAAGGTTCCCAGGTGAAACCCCACCTCTGCCACATTTCTCTATGCAATATGGAATTGCAACAAGAAGGGCATCTGGCATAAAACATGCCAATTCAACATGCAGATGCACTTCGGATTTGCTGTGACAACACGAGTGCAAACCATGGAGCAGCCAATGAGCAGGATTTCCATATAGTAAATCTATGTAACCCAGACTCAAATAAAGCACATCAATGCAAGATAATTTAATTGACTTTAGTTGGGACTACATATATGTATTAGATGGAAATCCAATCCAATGAGTCCATTTGACTGCACACACACACACACACACACACACACACACACACACACACACACACACACACACACACACACACACACACACACACACACACACACACACACACACACACACACACACACACACACACACTAGGCACTTTATATAGGGATGTACCAAACACAAATAAGTCAGATAAACTGCTTCTTGTTGCCACAGAAGAGAAATCTAGACTTCAAGCACATCTTCATTGTTTTCATTGTTGCAGTGTTGCAAAAACTGTGTTAAAATCACTTTCCCTGCTCCAGGTCCCACTTGAAGGACAAGTTAACATTTAAATCATGCATGTGTAGTCTTGACAGATGTTTCACAGAAATAGATGAAATATGTCAATTTTTTTAAATGCCTTATTTTGTTGAACATTCTTCTGGTGTAGACGTCCTCTTTGCTTTTTAATGAGCTCCATGGAGAATAAATGTCATTGTAGCACTGGTGATGAGAGTTGAGTCCCATGTCACCTTGAGGCTGGCTGAGACAAAGAGGAGGTGACACTTGAAGTCATATTGAATGAATGAATAAATGAATGAATGAATGAATTTATTTGGCACACAACAACAACAAAAAACTGATACACAAGACAATTCCACAGTGACGTGTGAAAAAAGGGGGTGAGCAGAAGCAAAGCTTATAAATGCCCACCCCTTATATACATACATACATATACTCATTATCAACGCTCAGAGCAAGCACACAGGCGACCGTGGTAAGGAAAATCTCCCTCTGATGTATTGAGGAAGAAACCTGAAGCAGACCAGGTGACCCTCTGCTTGGGCCATTCTAAAAACACATTTAACACAACACAAACTCCCATCATCATAAAATAATTAACACTATGTACCCATCATAGTGATCAGCTTATTTATCCCAACCCTTTGTCCCCCACTACCAATTATTACATATGCCCCAAATATGTATATACACATCTACACACATATATATATATACACATACATATAGATACATACATGTATACATATATACACATACATAGATACATACATATACATATATATACACATACTTATATACATACATATACACCTACACATACATACACTCAACAAAAATATAAACGCAACACTTTTGGTTTTGCTCCCATTTTGTATGAGATGAACTCAAAGATCTAAAACTTTTTCCACATACATAATATCACCATTTCCCTCAAATATTGTTCACAAACCAGTCTAAATCTGTGATAGTGAGCACTTGTCCTTTGCTGAGATAATCCATCCCACCTCACAGGTGTGCCATATCAAGATGCTGATTAGACACCATGATTAGTGCACAGGTGTGCCTTAGACTGTCCACAATAAAAGGCCACTCTGAAAGGTGCAGTTTTGTTTTATTGGGGGGGGGATACCAGTCAGTATCTGGTGTGACCACCATTTGCCTCATGCAGTGCAACACATCTCCCTCGCATAGAGTTGATCAGGTTGTCAATTGTGGCCTGTGGAATGTTGGTCCACTCCTCTTCAATGGCTATGTGAAGTTGCTGGATATTGGCAGGAACTGGTACACGCTGTCGTATACGCCGGTCCAGAGCATCCCAAACATGCTCAGTGGGTGACATGTCCCGTGAGTATGCCGGCCATGCAAGAACTGGGACATTTTCAGCTTCCAAGAATTGTGTACAGATCCTTGCAACATGGGGCTGTGCATTATCCTGCTGCAACATGAGGTGATGTTCTTGGATGTATGGCACAACAATGGGCCTCAGGATCTTGTCACGGTATCTCTGTGCATTCAAAATGCCATCAATAAAATGCACCTGTGTTCTTCATCCATAACAGACGCCTGCCCATACCATAACCCCACCGCCACCATGGGCCACTCGATCCACAACATTGACATTGACCCACACGACGCCACACACGCTGTCTGCCATCTGCCCTGGACAGTGTGAACCGGGATACATCTATGAAGAGAACACCTCTCCAACGTGCCAAACGCCAGCGAATGTGAGCATTTGCCCACTCAAGTCGGTTACGACGACGAACTGGAGTCAGGTCGAGACCCCAGTGAGGACGACGAGCATGCAGATGAGCTTCCCTGAGATGGTTTCTGACAGTTTGTGCAGAAATTCTTTGGTTATGCAAACCGATTGTTTCAGCAGCTGTCCGATCTTGGAGGTGAACATGCTGGATGTGGAGGTCCTGGGCTGGTGTGGTTACACGTGGTCTGCGGTTGTGATGCTGGTTGGATGTACTGCCAAATTCTCTGAAACGCCTTTGGAGGTGTCTTATGGTAGAGAAATGAACATTCAATACACAAGCAACAGCTCTGGTTGACATTCCTGCTGTCAGCATGCCAATTGCACGCTCCCTCAATCTTGCGACATCTGTGGCATTGTGCTGTGTGACAAAACTGCACCTTTCAGAGTGGCCTTTTATTGTGGGCAGCCTAAGGCATACCTGTGCACTAATCATGGTGTCTAATCAGCATCTTGATATGGCACACCTGTGAGGTGGGATGGATTATCTCAGCAAAGGAGAAGTGTTCACTATCACAGATTTGAACTGGTTTGTGAACAATATTTGAGGGAAATGGTGATATTGTATATGTGGAAAAAGTTTTAGATCTTTGAGTTCATCTCATACAAAATGGGAGCAAAACCAAAAGTGTTGCATTTATATTTTTGTTGAGTGTATATACATACATACATATGCAATGCATGTGATTTTATACTACATATTTACAAGATAGAAAAAACAAAGTGCACACAACTAAACAAGGATAAAACAAAAACACCCTAACCCTCAACACCCTTCCTCCTCCCTATACCTAGAAAAAACCATGTGCCTACGAGGTCTGTCCAAAAAGTATTGGACCGGAGGAGTTCTGTGCGTCGCAGTGGAGCCGCATGGCGCAAAGCAACGCCGTGATGAAGCCTCACAGGACATGTTGGGGCATGTCCAGCTCATGCTCAATTTCTTGGATAATCACACGACTGAAAAGCAACCGACAGGCGTCTGAAATCCACCTGAAAGCCATCCTGTGATACCAACACAGAGGTGGTTTTGTGCCGCGTAATGAACGGCTCCGTGGCGCGTCCCTCCGCTTTTCTTTCCATGAAAAAAACTCCTGTAACAGTGGAATGTGCCGAAAAAGTGCTGATGTCCATGCCTTCTGCCTTTTTGTGAAAGTCAGACGACGTCCCGGATCAACAAAGCCTTCACGTTGGAAATGATCTGGTTGTTCCAGCGGGGTTGGAGCCTGTCGATCGGTGCTTGGAGTGCGGCGCGCTCTCAGCAGTTGTGGGCGGTCTTTAAACCATCTGGATCACTCCTTAATCTGTGTAATCCCCATAAAATCGTCCCTGAAAGCCATATTAATTTTCCAAACGGTGTCCACCTGGAGGTCTCTCACAGTTTCTGGAAAAAAAATTGATGCAGCAAAGCTCCAAATCGTTCAGACATTTATTCGCAATAAAAAAACGATGAGAGGGGTGGACCAGTGCTCACACAAAGCCTGCTCACAGGCGAATGATGCAACTGACAGGCGTGAAAAAACTCACGCATGCGCACGAAGGTTCAAGCTTGGCTGATGCAATCACACGTGATTCAAATCGATATGGTTTTTTGCAAAAAATAACAAGGTCCGATACTTTTTGGACAGACCTTGTATACGGCTGCTTAAACTGGTTCATGCTTGGACACTGCTTGAGCCCCACCCTCAATCTGTTCTACATCCTCACTCCGCAAACAGAAATACAAAAACCTTTTAATGTTGTACGTGCCCACTGATGTTTTAAGTTAAACTCCACCCTCAGATTCCCCAGACCTCTGTACAAGTAAATATGGTAAGATTGGTGAGCAGTAGAGAATGCGGCGTGAGCTGTGGTCCAGAATATATTTAACTTTGTTCAGAAGTGAAATGCTTCTTGACAGTTTGCTCTGTATATGTTTTATATGAGACTTCTAGTTTATTCTATCATCAATTATCACCCCAAGAAACTTAGCTTCATATACTCTTTCAATATCCACCCCCTGTACTTGTATGTCTTTATTACAATAGCCAAATAACATATATTTTGTTTTACTTTAATGATAATTTGTTACTGTCAAACCACATTTTCAGCTTTCCCATTTCTGTAGTCATGTTCCTTAGTAGTTTCTACAAATCCCTCCAGAACAAAAAAAAATACTTGTGTCATCTGCAAATAATACTAATTTTAATATCTTGGACACATTAAAAATATCATTTATATAAAGTAAAAAGTTTCAGACCCAGTATTAAAGGCACTGCGCTGCGGTGGTTTGAATCATATTTGTCTAATAGATTACAATTTGTTCATGTAAATGGGGAATCTTCTTCACAGACTAAAGTTAATTATGGAGTTCCACAAGGTTCTGTGCTAGGACCAATTTTATTCACTTTATACATGCTTCCCTTAGGCAGTATTATTAGACGGTATTGCTTAAATTTTCATTGTTACGCAGATGATACCCAGCTTTATCTATCCATGAAGCCAGAGGACACACACCAATTAGCTAAACTGCAGGATTGTCTTACAGACATAAAGACATGGATGACCTCTAATTTTCTGCTTTTAAACTCAGATAAAACTGAAGTTATTGTACTTGGCCCCACAAATCTTAGAAACATGGTGTCTAACCTGTTGTGTGTTGGGGGGTGTGGCTGGATGTTTTGGTGTTCTTTTCTTTTCTTTGCTCCTCAGGTGGCATGGAAACTGATTTGTCTGTGGAGAAGGTGCTGGCTGAAGAATCCTCACCATCATCAACATCATGTGAAGCACCTGTGACTGGTGCTCACATGCAACCTTAAAGACTTTCAGCTGAAGCAGATAATTGGATGGCGTTCTGCTTTTAAGGCATGTGTGATTCAAGCAGAACTGCCGGGAACTCGACCTTGTGATGTTCGTTTGTGAGACGCTGAGGACCGCACCTGGGTTTGACACATCGAGCCCGTGAAGCAAGGAAGGGTGAGGACACATGCTGTCAGCACACATTAAAGAGAGTCAGTTTGTCGTGTCCACCTGGGGGGTGTTTGTCTGGTGGTAGTGGGTCCAGGAGCGCTGGACTTCTCTCCTTGCGGGCGCTGGAGAGCGTGCCAGCAGTCACTCCTCCAGAAGGACGTTGGTTTTGGTTTTGTACATTTTATTTAGGCACAGGTGAAAAATAAATTGTTTTTGTTGTTGGAACTGCTTTCTGGTTATTTTTAGCGCTGGGTTCTGTCTGACGCAGGTTCGCTCCTCAATCCGCGTCGACACATAACAATATCACCCCAATAGAGCGCTTCGCTCTCAGACTGCAGGCTTACTTGTAGTTCCTAGGGTTTGTAAGAGTAGAATGGGAGGCAGAGCCTTCAGCTTTCAGGCTCCTCTCCTGTGGAACCAGCTCCCAATTCAGATCAGGGAGACAGACACCCTCTCTACTTTTAAGATTAGGCTTAAAACTTTCCTTTTTGCTAAAGCTTATAGTTAGGGCTGGATCAGGTGACCCTGAACCATCCCTTAGTTATGCTGCTATAGACGTAGACTACTGGGGGGTTCCCATGATGCACTGTTTCTTTCTCTTTTTGCTCTGTATGCACCACTCTGCATTTAATCATTAGTGATCGATCTCTGCTCCCCTCCACAGCATGTCTTTTTCCTGGTTCTCTCCCTCAGCCCCAACCAGTCCCAGCAGAAGACTGCCCCTCCCTGAGCCTGGTTCTGCTGGAGGTTTCTTCCTGTTAAAAGGGAGTTTTTCCTTCCCACTGTACCCAAGTGCTTGCTCACAGGGGGTCGTTTTGACCGTTGGGGTTTTACATAATTATTGTATGGCCTTGCCTTACAATATAAAGCGCCTTGGGGCAACTGTTTGTTGTGATTTGGCGCTATATAAAAAAAAAAAATTGAATTGAATTGAATACTGACCCCTGTGGGACACCACAAGCAATGTCAAAGCATGATGATCTATATTCCACCAACTTCACAAATTGTTTTCGGTTACTCAAATAACTTCTCACCCAGTGCAACACTAATCCCCTGATCCTATACCGTTCAAGTTTATTGATTAATATATCATGATTGATTGTGTAGAAAGCTTTTTTAAGGTCTATGAATATTCCAACTGAATGTAATTTATGATCTATGGCATTTGTGATCTCCTCAACTGATTCTAGTGATGAATCCATATTGACTGTCAATAAGTAATCTATTGTTGAATAATTTTTCTAATATTTTGGAAAGTTGTGGAAGCAAAGAGACAGGCCAGTAATTTGTGAAGTGGTGTCTATCCCCAGTCTTATACAACGGTACAACTTTGGCTATTTTCATTTCATTGGGAATTTTGCCAGTTTGAAATGACAAATTACAAATATATGTTAATGGTTCTGAAATCCCTTTAATGACCTGTTTTACAACTATCCTGTCAATTTCATTTAAATCAGTAGATATTTTGTATTTGCAATTGTTAACAATGTCTATTACTTCTTTTTCTTCCACTGCTGTGAGGAACATTGAACATTAAATATTCATTCACTCCTTTTAAAAATGATTAAATCTGGAGACCCAACTTTGCTTTTAAATGGCAGATGTCAGTATCCTCATGTAGATACACGTGCTCAAAACTTTACATACTCTGGCAGATTTTTGTTTTTTGTTTTTTTGTTTTTTTTTGGCCATTTTTGAGAAAATATGAATAATAGCACAAAAACTGGCATTTCATCAAAGCAGATCAAATCTAGGCTTACATCTCAGATAAACACAGTAAATTTTGCAGAGTAGAATTTACTCTGCTGGGATAACATTTGGTCCTAGTCTCAACAGAGCAAAATACACTCTATTATAGAGTGAAATCAGCGCTACCGTCTTGTCAAATCAAGTGTTTCTACTCCAATAAGAGTTGATTTTACACTGTGAAAGAGTTGCTTTAGGAATGTGATAGAGTATGTTTAACTCTATTTGGACTAGGACCAAATGACATCCCAGCAGAGTAAATTTTACTCTGCAAAATTTACTGTGTACCTTCTGGCAATATGTAGCTCAACTTTCTGGTCTTCTTTTTAAGGAAATAGTGCAGCTCATGCCTCCAGCCAGTGGTGGGCACAGCTAACCAAAAAGTTATCTTAGATAACCACTAACCCGTTAAATGAAAAGTTAACTTTTATAACGATAAAAAGACAAACAATTTAGCAGAAGCTACAGCTAACCGATAACCACTAACTTTTAGTATTGACTCCGGTACACTGTCAACTACTGACAAGCCGGTTTTGAGTTTAAACACCACCAATGGTTCTGACAAGAACCAAAGGCGACAACAAATCCAACACAAACAATGAGTCAGAGCTTCTGTCTTTGTGCACCCTGCCCACTGCTGTGAGGAAGAGTCTTTTACACTCACAGCATACAGAGCCCCAAAGGCCAAAGGCATAAAAAGGTTATGGTTTGGACCCGAGTGGAACGGAGAACCCAAGTCCTGGGAGCAGAAACAAGAGTGGAGGGAATCAGAAAACAGATTTACTGACAATGGAATGTGCAGTGCGTGAAGGATATGGAGGAGTCAGCAGCCTTGCAGAGTGAAGACATGGCTTGCACAGCGGTGGAACCGGGGATTCACAGTCTGGATGGTGTTGGAACCAGAACGAGGAGTCGATGATTCAATCCGGGAGCCAGGTGGCCGCCTGCAAGCTGTCAATGTGTAATCTGGAGAGGACACACAGGTGAGTGGTTTGCTGAGCACACGAACTCAGTACAGTTCCAGAAGCAAATCAAGTTCACAGTCAGATCTATGAGGCACAGTCAATAAATTAGCAAAATCACAAATACTTGAATGAGCTGAAAGTTGCAAAAGAGACAAAAAATGTTGAGGTTGGAAGCTCAGACAAAGCTGCAGGAAAAGTAGTAGCACACAAACTATTGAGCATGGGAGCTCGGAAAAATAACTGCGTAGGAACACACAAACTCTGAGGAGACAGGGAGGCTAGATTACCATGAAAGATATGCTGAGTTTCTGGCAACGAAGTGAAGAGCCGGGGTTTATATGCAGAGACTGATGAGATGAGTGGCAGGTGTATCGATCAGTTTGAGCCGCGCCACCTGTGCAGAGGAGAGAGAGACAGAAGCAGCAGGAACAGGCAGCCCACAACAGTACCGCCCCCCCTCAATGGGAGCCCCCAGGCGACCTACCAGGACGGTCTGGATGGTCCTGGTAGAAGTCCCGGATGAGGGAAGTGTGGGAAGGATGAGGCCCCGCTTGACCCAGGAGTGTTCTTCGGGTCTATAGCCCTCCCAGTCCACCAGATACTGGAAACCCCGTCCCCTACGATGAACATCCAATATCTTTCTCACGGTCCATGCTGGATGACCGTCCATGATCCAGGTAGGAGGTGGTGGAGGAGCTGGAGGGCATAATGTACTGGTGTGAACCGGCTTCAACCGGGAAACATGAAAGACCGGGTGGATCTGCAGAGAACGGGGTAGCCGGAGCCGGACGGCGGAAGGATTGACCACCTGGTCAACAACAAATGGCCCAATGTATCTGGGCGCCAACTTGGGAGAGTCAGTCTGAAGAGGGATGTCCCGCAATGAAAGCCACACCTCCTGCCCGGGCTGGTAGTCGAGGGCGGGGGCCCGGTGCTGGTCAGCATGGCTCCAAGTCCGGGTCTTGGTCTGCAGCAGGGCAGAACGGGCGGTCTTCCACACCCGACGGCACCTCCTGAGGTGGAGTTGAACTGACAGAACAGTGATTTCAGCTTCCTGGGAAGGAAACAAAGGAGGTTGGTAACCGAGGGAGCCTTCAAAAGGGCAAGTCCGGTGGCTGAGGAAACCTGAGAGTTATGAGCATATTCCACGCAGGGGAGATGGTGACTCCAATCCATGGGGTGTGAGGCTGAGACACATCTGAGGGTGGATTTGAGGTCTTGGTTCACCCATTCTGCCTACCCGTTGGTCTGTGGATAGAACCCGGATGATAGACTGACCAAGGCCACGAGAGCGGAACAAAAACTACACCAAACTTGTAAAGTGAATTGGGGACCTCGGTCAGATACGATGTCCTGGGGGATGCCATGCAACTGGACCACATGGAGGACCAGGAGGTCAGCGGTCTCCTGGGCTGATGGAATCGTCAGCAGATCCACAAAGTAGGCTGCCTTGGAAAACCGATCCACGACTGTGAGGACGACTGTGTTACCATGGGATGGAGGAAGTCCCATAACAAAGTCCAGACCAATGTGCGACCACGGACAGCCGGGTGTCAGGAGTGGCTGTAGCAGCCCAGTGGAACGCTGGTGAGATGTCTTGCCCCTGTCGCAGATGGACCAGGCCTGAACAAACTCCTTCACATCTGCCTGGACAATGGGCCACCAAAAGTGGTGACAGAATTTTAATAAACCTCGTGTTCTTTTTAAAACGATTGATTTAATTTTAAATGCCCCGCAATCCACCTGTCTGGAAGCCTCTTCCCAAGTCTGTGAAGATTTTCTCTTTTATTTTATTAATAAGGTTGAAACTATCAGAATTCATATTTCACTCCCCTCTTTTGACCCTTCCATACGTGTCACTTGCACAACTGTCTTAAACCGGTTTGAGCCTGTGTCTGTGTTTTCTTCTCTCACAAAAATTGTCACTCAACTTAAACCCTCCTCCTGTCCCACAGACATTGTTCCTCCTCGCCTCTTTAAAGAGGTCTGGGAGACCATTGGACCTAATGTCCAAAAAAATCATAAATAGTCGTCTTGCTTCCGGTGTTGTCCCAGCATATTTTAAAGAAGCAGTTGTGGAACCTCTGCTAAAGAAACCAAATCTGGACACCTCAGTTCTTTCTTTTATTCAATCTCAAAGCTTCCATTCATTGCTAAAATCTTGGAAAAAACTGTATTTGTACAGCTGCAGTCTTTTTTGGAAGAACATGACATTCTTGATATTTTTCAGTCTGGCTTTAAAGCAGTACATAGCACTGAGTCTGCACTGTTAAGGGTTTTTAATGATTTGTTATTAACTACTGACTCTGGTGACTCAGCTGTTCTTATGCTTTTAGATCTCACTGGTGCATTTGATACGATCGATCACACAATTCTCATTTCTCGTCTTGAGCACTGTGTTGGTATTAGGGATGGTGTGGAGTGTGGATCGGAACCTTGGAGTGGTTCTGATCATACTTGTCTGAGAGGTGCTTTTTAGTGAGGATTGGTGATTTCACCTCGTCTCCTGCTCCCCTGTCTTGCGGAGTTCCCCAAGGTTCTATTCTTGGGCCCATCCTTTCCTCTTTATACATGCTCCCTCTTGGTTTAGTTTTTAAAAAACATGGCCTCTCCTACCATTTTTATGCAGATGACTTCCAAATTTATCTGCCCCTTAAGAAAAATGAAAAGCTCTCCCTGATGCCCTTACTAGAGTGTCTAAAGGACATCAATGCATGGATGGCTTTTAATTTTTTAAATTTAAATGAAGCTAAAACCGAGGTCATGGTGTTTGGACACAGTCAAGCCTGTGGTGACTCCTTTATAGATCTGGGCTCCCTGCACCCATATGTAAAACCCATTGTCACAAACCTTGGTGTTAAAATGGACAGTGATTTTAAACTTGATAAACAGATAAACTCAGTGGTTAAAACCAGTGTTTATCATCTGAGGCTTTTATCTAAAATCAAATTTGTTGTATCTTTTAATGATTTTGGGTTTAATTCATACTTTTGTCTCAACCCGTTTGGGCTACTGTAATGCACTGTATACTGGCATTAACCAGTCCTCCCTTGCCCGCTAACAGTTAGTCCAAAATGCGGCTGCTCGTCTTTTAACAGGCATCACATCACCCCCATTCTCGCCTCTCTCCACTGGCTTCCTGTCCATTTTTAAAATAAATTTTAAGATTTTATTGTTTGTTTTTAAGTCATTAAATGGTCTGGCACCTCAGTATATTGCTGATCTTATACATGTCTACACCCCCACGAAAGCATTGAGAGCTGTTGATCAGCTCTGTCTTGTGGTGCCGAAAAGCAGACAAAAGACCAGGAGGGACTGTACTTTTTCAGTGGTGGCTCCCAAGTTATGGAATGAGCTGCCCACTCATATTAAAATGGCCCCTACCCTGGATATTTTAAAATCTCCTTTGAAAACTTATTTTTATTCCATAGCTTTTAATACTGCATGAGAGTTGTGTGGTCTTCCATCTCTGTTTTGCCAGAAATTTACCTGATTTATTATTCTGTTCAAAATTATTATATCAAAATCACTGAATCGGGAACTCCGTTGTTTGTTTTTGTTTTCGATATAATAATGTCAAGTTTGATCACTTGCGTCTGCAGCATATTTATTTGTTACATTTTTTTTTTCTTTGAGGTAATTTTCCAGTTTTTGTTCAATTTTTTAATCATAAGAATATGAAATAATTTTTCCTCTAATTACTGCTTTTCCTGTTTCCCATATTAAAGAAGGAGAAATACTTGGAAAGTCATTTTTTTCTATAAAGTCTGGTGATATAGAATTGCAAGTGAGAAACAAGTCTATTCTGTAGAAAGACTGATGTACTTGAGAGAAAATTATTAATGTATTTCTGATTCTCCAACTATCCACCAGACCAAAATCATCTATATAAACCTTTATAGTTTTAGCAGAATGAGAAAGTCTTACAGTTGTTGGAGAACTGGAACAGTTTAAAGATGAAATCAAAGTCTCTGGATGAATTAGCTGTTAAATTAGAAATATGTGAAAACAATGTATGAACAAAGGTCAGGTCATCATTGTTGAGAACACCTAAATTAATAATTGTCAATCCTTTGCTGAAAATCGTTGCAATTACTACATACCAACCTTCAGGATCTATCACAGAGGTGTTAAGGATGAATGCGGCAACGTGCTTGTCTTTAACACACACACACACACACACACACAAAATGCAACAAAGATTCAGAGCAGGTTTTGTGTAACTCCTTTTTCAAGCAGGGTAACTTTGTTTTCTTTTGCTTCTTTGTAAAGTTCTGTTTCCACAACTGAGGAAGACTGGTGAAA
Source organism: Thalassophryne amazonica (assembly GCF_902500255.1). Lineage (NCBI taxonomy): Eukaryota > Metazoa > Chordata > Actinopteri > Batrachoidiformes > Batrachoididae > Thalassophryne > Thalassophryne amazonica. Next base: position 133,399,670 of record NC_047105.1, read on the forward strand.
TCAAAGTTGTATTTTATGACTATTCTGTTATAATCTGTGTTTTCCAGTGAAATTCCATCTGGTCTTCATTAAGTCATTAAGAGTTTTGTGTGGTGTTCTATACCTGAGAGCTCACTTTGTGCTCTGAGGAATGTTTCTGCTCAACCCACAAAAATACTATAATTCATTCACAGGATCATTATATATTTAGGGTTTTTTAAAATATCTTTAAGGACACCTGCCAGCCACTGTGACATCCAAGTAGAGTTGGAGATAGTGATGCTTGTCAAAGAGGAAAGAAATCACAGTTTCTAAATTAAGATTGTGGATAAATGACCTTACAAAGCAAAGGAAATCAAAGAAGAATGGAAACGGGGTAAATTGGATTCTTTGGCTTCCAAGAGTGTATGACTTAAACCAACTGGGGATTCTCTCCACAGTGGAAGAAGTGAGACTTTCCTGAGGCAACAGTCACACCTGGGACCGCCTGATGATCCATGGGGTGTTCAGAAAGACCCTTGGAGTTATTCAACCAACTAAAAAGCTAAATAGATTTTTTTTTTTTTTCTATTAACACTGAGGCTGTACTGCTCCGATTTCAGAGGTGCTATGTTGGTTTCAGGCAATCAATTTCATTTCACTTGGTCAATATTCTGTATTTAATTTGCAAAGGAGTGTTAATGTCTCAGTGTTAATGTGTGTCCCAGTGTTAATGTTTTGTGGGAGGTGTTTTTAAAACAAACAGTGGTCAAAGGGGATTTTTTGCAAATGTCCATGGGTTGAACTTTTTTCACTGTTAATCTAAAAACAAAGAAAAAACATAAAAAAAAAATAATGGAAGTTCACAATTTAAAAGCAAAAGAAGTTTACAATTCATTTTTCTTCACTCAAATCTACAGAATTTCTCAATTCCTTTGAACTAGTCATAATCTTACATTCACATTTATATGCCCGTTTTGATTGTGCTGTTAGATTTCTCACTTATGATACTGACAGAATAGAATTGGATGTTAATGTTAGACTTTGCTTGTTTTTATTCATTTATTTAATTTTTTTCTTCTTTTTTTTCTTCATGTTGAATTAATCTATCCAATGTGATCCCTAAGAATTTGTGGTACTTTTGGCATAAAACTAAATATAAAACAACATCATTAAATGTAAACAAGGAGCTGTTAACTGGAAAATCCCTGAACCTGCTCTGGGTAAAAATGTACACTGGACAACTTCATGACCTAAATACTGAGGTCAGCTGGTACTGAGCAGGTGCCTTGGAGTTATTTTTGTGTGACCACCTCAAGTAATATGGTCTCTCTGAGGCAAAAAATTACTTTGCAGTCAGTGACTGCATGACCTAAATAATATGTAAATAATGTCACTTTTGCTATGGTTATCTCTCAGCCCACCTGGACCACCCACCTGCCAGGCTTGGTTAGTTTGGGCAAAGCACCTTAGATATAGGGCTCTCTCTTCCACCCAGTGCAAAGTGGAAGACATCACAACACGTGCCGCTGTTGCGTACAATTGATGCAACTGTCTTTTTGATGCCCAACATCTACACTGTTTAAAATGCACATCTATTGCACTGATTTGTACACTCATACATGTCTAAAAGTGAGGGGGGAGGTGTGGTCAAGTGCTTTTCACATGTATTGCTATCACGTAGCAGCAGAAAGTTGCAAAAAGACGAGCAAAAACCTGGGCCTGTATTCTCCGCTCTCACATTGGATTGCAGCCAGTCACCAGCGCTTCTTACACTCGTTGATTCTGCGCAATTACCAGCATGGAGAGTAAACATAACAATAAGCTACAGATACAGACACTTTATTGTCATTATAACCAGTACAATGAAATGTAGGGTGCAAGCCTTTCAGTGCAAATACAAACCACACGCAGACTTAAAAGGTCTGGAGAAGAAAAGAAAAATAAACATAAAATTTAACAGTGGAAAAGGTGTGTTCAGAACGCAAATTTTAAACAAACTATATGTATGTATAAGTTATAAGTAAGTTTATGTTATTTTTCCTAAGGATTCTCAGAAAGTGGAGTCTTTGCTGTGCCTTCTTTACTAAGTGTGTGGTGTTCCTGTCCCAGGTCAGTTTCTCATCCATGTGGATTCCAAGGAAGCGTAAGTCCCTGACTCTTTCCACACAGGTCCCCCAATGATTATGGGCTGAATGTCTGTTTTGTTTCTCCTGAAGTCTATGATGAGCTCCGTGGTTTTGGATGTGTTCAGGAGGAGGTTATTTTCTCTACACCACACCGTCAGCTGTTCCATCTCATCCCGGTATAGGCGGACTCATCTCCTCCAGTGATACAGCCTACCACTGTGGCGTCATCTGCATACTTAATGAAAGTGTTGCTGGTGTGGATAGGGTGCCATCAGAGGTGTATAGGATGAAGAGCAGCGGGCTCAGCATGCAGCTTTGAGGAGAACTGGTGTTGGATGTAAGAGCTGTGGATAGGATCAGGATATGTCATTCAAAGCGCATATTAAACAAATATGTAGGACTGCTTTTTTGCATTTATGCAATATCTCTAAAATCAGAAAGGTCTTGTCTCAGAGTGATGCTGAAAAACTAATTCATGCATTTATTTCCTCTAGGCTGGACTATTGTAATTCATTATTATCAGGTTGTCCTAAAAGTTCCCTAAAAAGCCTTCAGTTAATTCAAAATGCTGCAGCTAGAGTACTGACGGGGACTAGAAGGAGAGAGCATATCTCACCCATATTGGCCTCTCTTCATTGGCTTCCTGTTAATTCTAGAATAGAATTTAAAATTCTTCTTCTTACTTATAAGGTTTTGAATAATCAAGTCCCATCTTATCTTAGGGACCTCGTAGTACCATATCACCCCAATAGAGCGCTTCGCTCTCAGACTGCAGGCTTACTTGTAGTTCCTAGGGTTTGTAAGAGTAGAATGGGAGGCAGAGCCTTCAGCTTTCAGGCTCCTCTCTCCTGTGGAACCAGCTCCCAATTCAGATCAGGGAGACAGACACCCTCTCTACTTTTAAGATTAGGCTTAAAACTTTCCTTTTTGCTAAAGCTTATAGTTAGGGCTGGATCAGGTGACCCTGAACCATCCCTTAGTTATGCTGCTATAGACGTAGACTGCTGGGGGGTTCCCATGATGCACTGTTTCTTTCTCTTTTTGCTCTGTATGCACCACTCTGCATTTAATCATTAGTGATCGATCTCTGCTCCCCTCCACAGCATGTCTTTTTCCTGGTTCTCTCCCTCAGCCCCAACCAGTCCCAGCAGAAGACTGCCCCTCCCTGAGCCTGGTTCTGCTGGAGGTTTCTTCCTGTTAAAAGGGAGTTTTTCCTTCCCACTGTAGCCAAGTGCTTGCTCACAGGGGGTCGTTTTGACCGTTGGGGTTTTACATAATTATTGTATGGCCTTGCCTTACAATATAAAGCGCCTTGGGGCAACTGTTTGTTGTGATTTGGCGCTATATAAAAAATTGATTGATTGATTGATTGATTGATTGATACATGAGAGCCAATCCTGTCTCTCTGTGTGTGATCTGACAGAAAGTCTTTAATCCAAAGACGTGGAATGAGGTAGACTGAGGTTCAGCTGTTTCCTCAGGAGGCCATCGGGGAGGATGGTGTTGAATGCTGAGCTATAATCCATGACGAGAAGATGAGCATAGTTGCCCTGTTGCTCCAGGTGGGTCAATGGGGTATGGAGGGCAGCGGTCATGGCATCATCCTCTGTTGACCTGTTGGCCTTGTAAGCAAATTGGTATGGGTCTGAAGTGGGGGTCATGAAAGACATGATGTGACCTCTAACCAGTTTTTCAAAACACTTCACCATCTAATCAATATAACTAGCATGTTGCCCATGGGGAGCCACTGGCTCTAGATTGGGTAGCGTTTATACAATAGGTAGCTAACATTTTTCAAGGATGGTAATAAATTATGTAACATTTCTATATTGCGGTGGAATGATGTGTGAGTCCAGAATGTTTTTAGAACCTTAGACCTCAACACTTTTAGAAGACGTGTTATGTGGGCCGCTGAAGAGGAGGTACTGCTGGCCCACCACCACCAGAGGGCGCCCTGCTTGGAGTGCGGGCTCCAAGCACGAGAGGGCGCCGGACCCTGAAGAAGTGACAGCTGTCATTCATCCCCTGCACCAGCTGTCACTCGTTCATCATCATCATCACCATCTTAAAAGCCGGATCGTGACTCCACCTCCTCGCCGAGAAATCGACTACCGTGAGGTACTTTCTCTGCTGATTAACACGTTGTGTAGGATTCTGAACTTCTGTTGCAGCCGGTATCCTGTGGTGTTCACCCTTATCTGAGAAGTGGCGTGGAGCGTGACGACGACAACCGCGCTACAGATAAGTGGTCACACTAGGAGCTGCACAAGTGTGTGATTCGGAGGTGGAGGTTCTCCTCCTAACTGTGTACAGACTATAGACCACTGAGTGTAAGGATTTACACTCATTCATCTTTTCTCTGCTTTCTGCCAGCAGTACCAGGGTCGACAGCCGAAGACAGAGGTCACCTGGGGATTTGGGACTTGGCGGCTCCGGTGTTCTTCAGACCGTTGGTGGTGGAGGCCGTGTGGGACGCGGTCTCTCTCTCGTCGGGGTCTTCTATCTTCGAGCCTGCCCACACGTCACCTGGTGTTCATTGACTTTGTAATTTCTGTACGTTTAGTTGTGTATTGTCACAACAGTAAATTGTTACCTTTTGGCTTACTCATTGTCCGTTCATTTGCGCCCCCTGTTGTGGGTCCGTGCTACGACACCTTCCCAACAAGACGAACCCAACCAATTTCAATTCAATTCAATTTCAAATTATTTTCATTTATATAGCACCAAATCACAACAAAATTGCCTCAAGGTGCTTCACACAAGTAAGCACACAGGCGACAGTCTTAATGCAACCCTTTCATTTCCTGTTAATTATGTAATTTTTTAATGTTAATTTACTGTCTTAATGTATTTATAAATTGTTTATGTTCTTGTTATCATATACATACTATTACAATTATTATTATTATTATTATTTTTTACACAATGGAAATAAGTGAAGTGTTTTCACTTTCTTGTGTCATCCATGTATTTTTTATGCATTTACAATTATATTATGCACTTACATTGAACTTACTAAATAAAATCACTCACTGCACTCATGCTTTTAATATAAAGATGATATACCACCTCCTGCTGGAATGGTGTGTGAGTTCAGAATGTAGTTGCAACATCGATTGTTCAGTGTTGTTAGCTAATATCTGTAGCTTCTCCAAAAATATTAGTCCTATCAACATTCCATTTTGGCAGCGTTCATCGTTAACCCAAAATACATAAACATACCAAACGGCAAATGTCCGCTCTCCCCAGTTTCTCTGTGATCAAATTTACACACACACACACATAGCATTTTGTTCCCGCATTCTGCCGCAAGCAGGTGCTTCTAATTTTAGACAGGCAGAAACAGAGACGGTGGTGGAAGACATCAAACACACTACAGTTTTCAGTCATGGTACTAGCAACATGAAACTTAACTCACTCATGGTAACAGCAACATGAGACTTAACTAAACCAATTCAACTACAAAAACACAATAAATCAATAACACTAATACCCCCATCACACATATCCAGAATCACACAGAATGGTATCAGAAGGACAAATTGGCGCACATCCGAAAAGTGTCCAGTTGCAGTTCGAAAATGTTCTGACAGCTATCTGCAAGAGTCCACATTGTTGGTCAACAACAATGTGCAGCCCTGAGTGTGATGCACATGTTCAAAACCCTCTGGGCGCCGTTGAGATGGGACACCTATCCGTCAGCGGTCCAAGTGCAGTCTGAGGACCATCTGACTGCAATTTCCATATTCTGGTGGTGGCAAAACAGGATCTGAAACGATTTGAGTGCATACGAGGAAACCTCGAGATGGATCTGGCACGGCAAAGCCTGCCGGTATGACCTCCACGTGACACATATAATAATGTCCACCCCACCCCCCCACTCCTCCTGGAGCACAAAGGAACTGCTTAAATGTATGTGGCACGCTTCATCATGATAATAATTTAAATTATTATCATGCGCAATTATTGATTGAAATAAAAGGATTAATAAATGGAATAGTTCTGACTGTGCTGAATGCTTGGTCTCCAAAGTAAAGGTCAAACAAGATCGACGTCCATTGAATTCAATGATAGGTGGTATATGTTACACTGTAATGTGAAAACTAAGCATGACAGATGGTGCAAGAACCCTTATTAGAACCCTTTCAACCCAAACAATATTTTGCATAATTTTTTACTTTAACTTTCGACCACTGTAGAAACTGAAACTGACCTTTGTCACCATTTTTGCTCTTTTTACCCCATAATTCCATAACATTCTGTCACAGATAGTCCAAACTATACCTTTTTGGAATCATTCTGATCAGACAAATAATGTGATATAGTTTTCAACATGAATGGAGCATTTTTGCATTTTGACCTCTGTGTAATTCTTCATTGACCCCTAGCTGGCTACAGCTACCTCCCTGGGATGGTTACACATTTTTGTGTAGGCCATGGTACACTGAGGCTGGATTCTAAGTGTCATTTGGTCACCTTCAGTGGTACTGAAAACCTGCTTGGCCCATGGAGAATGCCGTGGGCATTGTCATCCCCGCACACAAGGCAATCTTGGTCCAAACTTTTCTCAGTCATGACTGATGGCGGATGAGCTAATAGGTGCTATTAAAGTAAGGGCATCTCTCTATTTTCAAGAATGTCACCTGTTTTCATAACTGTCTAACACTCTGACATACCTAACTCTCTTACTCCACTGTGTACTTTACTTTTGTACGTATACTCTTCTTTCATTAGATGCAGCAATCGTCATATTTCAGACTCACTGCATTTTCTTTTATGCTACGTACAAGAACTTGTTTTGCATTTGAAAATCACTCTGGATAAAATTGTTTGCTCAATGTATGTGTATTATTATCATAATTTAAACTCAATCTAAACTCATCTAATCAAAAGGTCTATTATACCATAGCAATTATACTATATGAGAAATCCTTCCAGCATTACAGAGGTGTGATGACAAATACCCATTTTATGGACCAGCTTGCTTTTTCTAATAATCAGTGTTAGAGCAGACTCCAGCCGTTCTCCGCGGGTGAAATTCTCAAATTGATCATTGACACTTTCTCACCAATAAGCAGTTTAAAATGACTAATTGGGTGGTGTTAAGAGGAGCCTGGGGTTTTTGCTATTAGTGTAATGATGATATGACATCAGACATTTTCTCTAAAGCATTGTCTTGTTGTTATTGGCCAAGACGGATTATGATTGGGTTTAAGTCAGCACACATTATCAGGTGCACCTTAAGTAGTGTTCATAAAGGAAAGCTGCCAGTTGTGTCAGGGTGTTAATAAGAGCAGTGATTCATACATACTTCAGGAGTCAAAGGGAGCAAAGTGTTTGAGCTGTGTTTTTTCCCTGTATATGTCCTTGCTGTTGAATACTGTGGGTCTTGTGCTTCTTTTGTCTGTGCACACATCAGATCGAGCAAACCATGCTTGATTTCATACATTGTCATTTTATGTATTAGCACTCAGTAAATATGCAAGGTGCCCTTGTACTGTGAACCATATTACCACACCTTAATGCAAAATATATTTAAGACATTTTAAGTCATTTTTTCCCATAGAGAATGTGAAAACGTTTTTTTTGTTGTTGTTGGTTTTTTGTTTTAGATTTTTGTAAATTTACTAAAAATAAAAATACTAAGAAATCACACGAACATAAATATTCATAGCCTTTGCCATGAAGCTCAGAATTAAGCTCAGGTGCCTGCTGTTTCCACTGATCATGCTTGAGATGATCATGCTTGAGATGATCATGCTTGAGATGTTTCTACAGCTTAATTGGAGTCCACCTGGGTTAAATTCAGTTGATTGGACATGATTTGGAAAGTCACATGCCTGCCTACATATATGGTCCCATAGTTGACAGTGCATGTCAGAGCACAAACCAAGCATGAAGTCAAAGGAATTGACTGTAGACCTCTGAGACAGGATTGTCTCGAGGCGCAAATCTTGGGGAAGGGTACAGAAACATTTCTTCTACTTTGAAGGCCCCAGTGAGCACAGTGGCTTCCATCATCCTCAAATGGAAAATTATGGATCCACCAGGACTCTTCCTAGAGCTGGCCGCCCGTCTAAACTGAGCGATCGAGGGAGAAGGACCTTAGACAGGGAGGTGACCAAGAACCTGATGGTCACTCTGTCAGAGTTGCAGTATTCTTCTGTGCAGAGAGGAGATCCTTCCAGGAGGACAACCATCTCTGCAGCAATCCACCAATCAGGCCTGTATGGTAGAGTGACCAGACAGAAGCCATTCCTTAGTAAAATGCACATGGTAGCCTGCCTAGAGTTTTCCAAAAGCCACCTGAAGGACTTTCAGACCACAAGAAACAAAATTCTCTGGTATGAAGAGACAAAGATTGAACACTTTGGTGTGAATGGCAGGCATCGTGTTTGGAGGAAACCAGGCACCATCCCTACAGTGAAGCATGATGGTGGCAACATCATGCTGTGGAGATGTTTTTCAGTGGCAGGAACTGGGAGACTAGTCAGGATTGAGGTTAAGATTGTTGTGTGTTGGGGGGTGTGGCTGGATGTTTTGGTGTTCTTTTCTTTTCTTTGCTCCTCAGGTGGCATGGAAACTGATTTGTCTGTGGAGAAGGTGCTGGCTGAAGAATCCTCACCCTCACCCTTAAAGACTTTCAGCTGAAGCAGATAATTGGATGGCGTTCTGCTTTTAAGGCATGTGTGATTCAAGCAGAACTGTCGGGAACTCGACCTTGTGATGTTCGTTTGTGAGACGCTGAGGACCGCGCCTGGGTTTGACACATCGAGCCCGTGAAGCAAGGAAGGGTGAGGACACATGCTGTCAGCACACATTAAAGGTAATTAAGTATGTGACTAATTGTTGATAGTAACTTGGTGTTTTGTTACATAGTATACTTGAATTGTGATGAGAATTGTGCAGCTTGCTTCTCACTGCTGTGGCGTGCAGGATAAGTGATCCTCCACTTGTTGTGAGAAGCTGCTCATTTGCATAAAGATAAAAAGTACAGACCTGAATGTGTTGCTGATAGCGTGTGTCTTTTGAAAGATATTGTTGTAACTGCTGACTTACCTCACATCTTCTTTGCTTCACAGAGAGTCAGTTTGTCGTGTCCACCTGGGGGGTGTTTGTCTGGTGGTAGTGGGTCCAGGAGCGCCGGACTTCTCTCCTTGCGGGCGCTGGAGAGCGTACCAACAGTCACTCCTCCAGAAGGACGTTGGTTTTGGTTTTGTACATTTTATTTAGGCACAGGTGAAAAATAAATTGTTTTTGTTGTTGGAACCGCTTTCTGGTTATTTTTAGCGCTGGGTTCTGTCTGACGCAGGTTCGCTCCTCAATCCGCGTCGACACATAACAGTAGTTCCCGGCCATTCCATAATGGACCCAGTGGCAGAGGCGGTTCCTTTTGCCGAAAAAGTTCAAGAACACTTGGAGAACATACGGGAGCAATTACAGCATCTCGCGAACCAAATTAAACAAACAGACACCTGCTGCTCCAGCTGCGGCACTATCGATACCGGTGCCGATAACTCCGTCACCCACAGGTTGGAATGCCGCAGTTTTACGAGGCGTATTCGTAGATGGGTTGGGTGAGTCATTGAAAGACGAGCTGGTAGTCCGTGACGAGCCAAACGAATTAGATGAGCTAATATTGTTGGTGATTCGTCTAGATGATCGGATGAAGGAGCGTGGACGCAAGAGAGGACGCCCATCAGAGCGGGTTTTTTCGTCTCGGGGCTTTCCCTGACACAGATCTGGGCCGCCTCTTCTTTGCCCCACTGAGGCTCCTCCGACGGGACCTCTGGCTCCTCCTGTTGACGAGCCCATGCAGCTCGGACGAGCAGAGATTACTGTATTGCCCTGACATGTAAACGTCAAGAGAAATAATGGTGACGTGTCTCCAAGTGTTCCGGGACAGGCAACATAACACACATAAAAAAAAAAAAAATAAATAAAAATCTAGCACGGGTAAATGTTTTTTTCTTAAATAGGGGTTATAATTGTATGGGGAGTCAGAGGCGTATCTGGTGGAGTGACTGTTAGGTGGTTGGAAGTCCGCCTGGGCTCACGTCATTATTAATTTTTTATGTGTTTTTAGGTATTTTCTGTTTGGGTTGTTGGGTCGTTTTATTTTGTTGTTTTTTATTTCTCTACATCCCTAACCCCAACCTCACTTGCCCCAAGACCGTTTGTCTTGTGGGTGGTGGGGTGGTGCAGGTTGGTCACGCTGAGCATTCTCAGAAGACCTCTGCACCTAGGGGCGGGGTGTTAGAGGCGTTTTTTTGGTTTGGTTAGGGCCCGGTTCCACTCCAGCCTCGGTGAGCCTTTGTACCGTTCGTCATTGGTGTTGCCGGGGTGTGGTGCAGTGGAGACTTACCTCAGTCGGAGGGGTGGGCCGATCTGTTGCTGTTCGCCATTTCGGTAGTTCCACCCCTCCCGAGAGGCTGGGGTATGGTCGAGTTGGGGCACCGGACGTATTTCCGGTTCTCTGCTGCGCCTTGGGGTTGGAGCTGGGTTAGTTTTTTTTCTGTTCCCTTCTCCGGCTTGATATTTTGAGCCGTTCGCCAAAATTGAGCCGCCGACGGCTCTGGGAGGGACCTGGGGTCTTTCGAGGTGCCGGGGAGGGTAACAGGGTTGACATTCGTTTTATATCCCCCCGGGGTTGTTTTTGGTAGTCCTCCGGGGGTTGATGTTTGATTTTGTTCTGTTTCCTTCCGGGTTCCACCTCCAGGGTTGATGGGACGGTCCTCTGGGGGGGAATTGGCTTGGGGCCAACTGGCCAAGTGTGACCGGGTCTGGGGTTCCGGGGTTGTGGGGAGGGTACCTCCTGGGGTTGAATGTACGGTCCCCTGGGGGGCGTCGTTTTGCTCCATGTATACCTGGGGACCTGTGTGGGATCATGGTTCTGGCTGTTCCTCCTGGAACTGGCGATGAAGGCCTTCTGGGGGGGGTTGGACTCTGCAGGTCATTCTGGGGGGGTTGTTTGTTATTTTTCTTTTATGCATTTCTGTTTGTATTGTGTTTGTGGGGCTGTGTTGGGTTTTGGCGTTTGGGAGTTTTTCTTTTCTTCCCGGGGTTTGATTGGACGGTCCCCTGGGGAGGTTTTGGGTGGGTTTTATGTTTTTTTCTGTGTGTTGGAGTGTATTGGGGTATGTTTTGGGGCTTTTGTTGATTCCAGCCGGCCTTCCAGCTGCGGTGCCTGTCCTGCTGTCTGTGGTGGACCTTGGGAGCGTGGTGCTGTCTACTTCCTGACGTGGACCCCGGAGGGAGGTGCTGTTCTCGGGCCTGGTCTGTTCGGTCGCCGAGAGGCTTCCCGTTGATGTGGGGGTACTGTTGTATGTTGGGGGGTGTGGCTGGATGTTTTGGTGTTCTTTTCTTTTCTTTGCTCCTCAGGTGGCATGGAAACTGATTTGTCTGTGGAGAAGGTGTTGGCTGAAGAATCCTCACCCTCATCAACATCATGTGAAGCACCTGTGACTGGTGTTCACATGCAACCTTAAAGACTTTCAGCTGAAGCAGATAATTGGATGGCGTTCTGCTTTTAAGGCATGTGTGATTCAAGCAGAACTGCCGGGAACTCGACCTTGTGATGTTCGTTTGTGAGACGCTGAGGACCGCACCTGGGTTTGACACATTGAGCCCGTGAAGCAAGGAAGGGTGAGGACACATGCTGTCAGCACACATTAAAGGTAATTAAGTGTTTGACTAATTGTTGATAGTAACTTGGTGTTTTGTTACATAGTATACTTGAATTGTGATGAGAATTGTGCAGCTTGCTTCTCACTGCTGTGGCGTGCAGGATAAGTGATCCTCCACTTGTTGTGAGAAGCTGCTCATTTGCATAAAGATAAAAAGTACAGACCTGAATGTGTTGCTGATAGCGTGTGTCTTTTGAAAGATATTGTTGTAACTGCTGACTTACCTCACATCTTTGCTTCACAGAGAGTCAGTTTGTCGTGTCCACCTGGGGGGTGTTTGTCTGGTGGTAGTGGGTCCAGGAGCGCCGGACTTCTCTCCTTGCGGGCGCTGGAGAGCGTGCCAGCAGTCACTCCTCCAGAAGGACGTTGGTTTTGGTTTTGTACATTTTATTTAGGCACAGGTGAAAAATAAATTGTTTTTGTTGTTGGAACCGCTTTCTGGTTATTTTTAGCGCTGGGTTCTGTCTGACGCAGGTTCGCTCCTCAATCCGCGTCGACCCATAACAAAGATGAATGCAGAAAAGTACAGAGAAATCTTGGATGAAAACCTGCTCCAGAGCACTCTTGACCTCAGACTGGGATGACAGTTCATCTTTCAACAGGACAATGACCCTAAGCACACAGCCAAGATATCAAAGGGCTGGCTTCAGGACAACTCTGTGAATGTCCTTGAGTGGTCCAGCCAGAGCCCAGACCTGAATCCAATTGAACATCTCTGGAAAGATCAGAAAATGGTTGCGCACTGACACTACCCATCCAACCTGATGGAGCTTGAGAGGTGCTGCAAAGAGGAATGGGCAAAACTGACCAAAGATAGGTGCACCAAGCTTGTGGCATCATATTCAAGCAGCCCAGTCTCATGGTTTTTTTTCATGCACCCGTCACGAAATGAGTCAAATTTTCGTGACAGGGTTTTTTAACTCACTATTCCTAAACCTACTCCTACCCCAACCCTAACCTTAACCATAACCTAATCTTACTCCTCCCCCCCACCCTAACCATAACCACCCCGACCCCCCCCCTAACCATAATCACCCCGCCCCCCGCCCCCGCGCTTCACTTTTAATTTCCTGCAGCCATCACGGAATGAATTAGAATGAATTCGTGCTGCCGTGACGAAAATGAGGTGCTTTTCGTCACAATATCACGAACCAATAGATTAATGTATATTTCATGCTGCTGAATCACGACTTGCTGTGAGACCAGGTTGGATTCAAGACGATTTGACGCTGTAATTGCTGCATCAACAAAGTATTGGGCAAAGGCTGTGAATACTTATATACATGTGATTTATTAGATTTGTATTTTTAGTAAATTTGGGCATGAGGCGGGATACACCCTGGACAGGATGCCAGTCTATCACAGAGCAAGATACACAACAGCTCTTTATATTTCAGGATAATCAAGCTTTTTCATTGATATCTTTTTCTGAATTTGTATTTCTTTTGATGGTCTATTAAAAGGTAAAATTAATACAAGCACAGGGTGTCAGGAAACCTTAATACACACCTGCTAGATTTTAATTTTCACACGTAATGTGTAAGCACCTTTCCACATGTACATGCACACATGCGTGGTTTTATATTAAGTTGGCTTGAAAGTCTGATGCAATTTTATTTTTACAGTCGTCTATCTGCTAGAATCACATGAAGTCTTTTCCATCTATGACTTAGTTCCTCAACCAAATATTGACTTTGTGATCTGATTATTAAGCAATTTCCACAAAACTTCAAATTACTGTCTGAACAATTACTTTAAAAACGTTACAAGACCCAGTAGACCCCCAAGGTCTTGAAACTGATTATGGAAAAAGATAATTGCTATGAAGATTTTAAAAGAATGAAATTGGTTTGATAAACCTATAAGTTAACTACTGCTCGGTGCAAAAGAATACATTTGCTGACAAGGCCACAAAGAACCAGAGCAGGAGACTTTTCCCTATTGCGCAGGTGGGCGGGAGGTATCCCTCTCTTTATTATCACAGCTAATGGTGCTCCAGATCTGTCCTCAGTTATATGGGAAGTGATGAACTATTAATTAGTAATTCTTCTGATAGATAAATTGTGCCACATTCAGCAGACGTGCAGTTCTTAGAGAAGAAACATGGACTAGGGCTATTGACCAATAATGGCCTGGTTCTTTGTATGTTCATTCCAAATGTCAATTACAGTTTTCTCTCACAGGGATGAATTTCATTAGATATTACTGATTTATTAGCATACAGACAACTTCATTCAGTTACAGGTATTAATGAGATAATTCCTCATTTTAATTTAAACATACAAAATATGAAGAACAGATGGCCTTCAGAGGCAGGGATTGTGACCACTGGTGCAGAAAAAGATAACGGGTCTTATTTTCTACCTGGCACAATCCAGTGCATATGTCACACCCAGTGTACAACCAACACAGCTGTCATTTTTACACATAGAGTCCCACATTGTATAACTAGCAAATACAATTGGACTCAGTGCACCCCATGGGGGTGTTGGTCTAAAAATGAAGTGTGGTCAGGCAAAGTCCTGATGGATTGCTGCTGTGAGGAGGTAGACAGTAGTGCACGATAGACCAGAAAAAAAAAGTGGTCTAAAGTCCAGCACATAGTTGTTCTGGCAATGATAGGGTATAATATTCAGATGCACCTGACATAGGCAGGTTCATAGTTCACGCACAGTTTGTATACATAATAAAACTGAAATGAAAAATAACTGTTAAATACAACACAGTAAACATTATTGGAAAACCACCAAACCTCACCTCACTGCTTCACTACTTTGATGGCTGCTATCCACTGGTGCCCTAACACAGATCTGATGACTTGCCAGAAAACCTCTCACAAAGGGCACTTTCTAAATAGGAGTTGCCCAGCGACAAGGATTCAAGATTCGATTTCTTTTTTGTCATTTGACTTTATGAAAGGTACAAAGTGGAACAAAATTTTGTTGTCACTGTCTACACGCAAAAACAAAGATGAATACAAATAAAAGAGCAAATTTACAAAAAAAAAAAAACTGGTATACCACACTGAGTCAAATAACTATTTGATCTATTGTTGATTTTGCAAGTTTTCCCACCTACAAAGAATGGAGAGGTCTGTAATTTGCATCGTAGGTACACTTCAACTGTGAGAGACTGAATCTAAACACAAAACAAATTCAGAAAATCACATTGTATGATTTTTAAATAATTAATTTGCATTTTATTGCATTAAACAAGTGTTTGATCACCTACCAACCAGCAAGAATTCTGGCTGTCACAGACCTGTTAGTTTTTCTTTAAGAAGCCCTCCTATTCTGCACTCTTTACCTGTATTAATTGCACCTGTTTGAACTTGTTACCTGTATAAAAGACACCTGTCCACACACTCAATCAATCACACTCCAACCTGTCCACCATAGCCAAGACCAAAGAGCTGTCTAAGGACACCAGGGACAAAACTGTAAACCTGCACAAGGCTGGGATGAACTACAGGACAACAGGCAAGCAGCTTGGTGAGAAGACAACAACTGTTGGCATAATTATTAGAAAATGTCAGAAACACAAGATGACTGCCAATCTTCCTTGGTCTGGGGCTCCATGCAAGATACAGTGGTATGTAAACGTTTGGGCACCCTTGATGATTTCCATGATTTTCCTTTATAAATCATTGGTTGTTTGGATCAGCAATTTCAGTTAAATATATCATATAGCAGACAAACTCACTGATACTTGAGAAGTGAAATGAAGTTTCTAGTATTTACAGAAAGGGTGCAATAAACAAAATTAGGCAGGTGCATTTGGCCAGGCCAATGTGAAGTTCACCAGTGACCATCCGTACAGATTGTGTGGCCTGCTGGTGAGTCGAGAATCTAGTTGCACATGGGGGTACTCAGACCTAGTGGGCCCAGTTGGCACACCAAGGGGTTGGGGGAATATAGTGTTGAATGTGAAGCTGAAGTTCACAAACAACATTTAGATATGGGTGTTTTGTTTTTCAGGTGTTCCAGGCTGAGGTGAAGTGTGTAGGATACAGCTTCCTCAGTGAAGCGGTTAGGGTGGTAGGTGAACTGAAGTGGGAAAAATGATGGGGGTCGTAGTGCGGTGATGTGATCCTTCACAAATTCATAATAATGGGTGGTCATTGGGGCAGGTGATGGGTTTTTTTGGTACCGGGATAATAGTTGCTCTTTTGTAGCAGGAGGGAATAACTGCCTGGCTTAGTGAGGTGTTAAATATGACTGTAAGTACGTCAGCCAGTTGATCTGCACACTCTTTACCCACGTGGAAGGGTATGTTGTCTGGACCCATTGCTTTCCTTTTGTTTACCCTTCTCAAGGCCCGTACATCAGCTGGGTCCAGAAAGAGAACGTGGTCATCATGGCGATGGGGCGCATTAATGGTCAGTGGGTTGTTGAGTGTGTCAAACTGTCCAAAGTAGCTGTTCAATTTGTTGAGGAAGTCAGAGTTGTGGTTACACTGCAGGGGAACAGGTCGGTAGTCTGTAGAGTTGGGTATTGAGAACCTTTTTTTTTTTCAAGATTTGTTAAGAAATGATTCAATCCACCGATATCAATAGCCTTTTTGCTTAACGATTCCCTTATCGGTCCTTCAGAGCGGCCGTTGTTTTTGAGGGTGTTTATTGGGAAAATGATCATTTTTCTATGTTGATTACAGACCCTGCGGCAGGTCTCTAATCAACTGCTTCTGCAGCGGCTCTGCTTGAAGCTTGAAGCAATGAAGCAGTTGTCCGACCCGCTGCTTCATTGGTCCTCTGCTTTGTTGCTTTTCAGAAGTGGCAAGTCCGCTTCTTAACCCCTCTCAAAGCCATTTAAAGATGTTAATCGTGAGTCACTTTTGTGCAGATTAAAGTCACTAACTGGGACTCTTGTTGTGAGCAAGAAATGAGAATTGTCCTGTGTTCTGTTCACACAGCTCCAAACACTGCGCCACTCTCTGCTGGGTCAAGTTACAGTCTGGTAGGAATTAATAACTTCAAAGAGAATCACCGTTTTAAATCAAATGACAGCTCTTTCCAAAAGTTGTAACACAGACAACAATCTACAACAGACTAAAATGTTTTTTTTTTCTTCCAAAATGAGACGTCCTGTGTTCTTTATGAATTACATTGAAGATGATGTGCAGCGAAGCTCACTGAGCTCAGCTCAGAGACTATGGAGTTACATTTATGTCGTTACTGTCTGAAAGGAAATGCTTTTGACAAAAACTATAGATTTTGTTTATTTCTATTTATGTCCAGAGATCAAGGATCCAGTGACCAATTTCATATTTATTTACTTTAAGACTCAATAAAATGCTATTGACATAGAAAACCTGTAAAACCTACTTTTAGTACACAGAAAATTCACAAGAGGTATTGATATGGGAATTGATAAAGAATTGGATCGATAAGTGGAATCGATAACGGCATTGATATTGATAAAATCTTATCAATACCCATCCTTAGTAGTCTGTGATGGTTTTAATGCCTTGCCAAAGTCTCCAGGCATCCCTGGAGTCTTGGAAGTGACTCTGGATTTTATTGCTGTGTGCCCGCTTTATGTTTCTGATGGCACAGTTCAGATCAGCTCTTGCTGACCTGAGGGTTGCATCACCCCCCGATCTGAAGGCTGCATTGCAGGCGTTCAGCTTAGCTCGCACCTCATTGTACATCTAGAGCTTCTGGTTAGCACATACAGTTAGCACATTCTTTGGTTACACAGATGTCTTCTATGCATTTCTGTATGTATCCAGATACAGCCTCCGCATACTCCTCCACATTGATCCCTAGTTGTTCTGTGGATGCTTCTTGACCTTGAACCTCTTTGCTTGCTTCAATACTCATCCTCCAGCAGCACCAGGTGAGATCCACCTTGAAATGGATCAACACCACCAAGCAGCTGACCAGCTGGCTGGGGTGTTCATGGACATCTTTAACCACTCCCTACAACAAGCTGCTGTACCCACCTGCCTCAAATGGACTACTATTGTTCCTATGCCCAAAAAGCCTGCCGTCACAACCCTCAATGGCTATCGCCCAGTTACCCTCACCAGAGGATGGCGTTAGCACACATCTGCAATCTAATAACACAGCTGTGTTATTAGGTTCAAAAAACAGGGTTTTCGGTGTTAGAAGTATTTATTTCTCGCTAGCATTTACAAAATATATGCGAGACATGCATATAAACACAAAGCAAAGTGGTTTTGAAGAGACCAGCCACTGACATCACAGTGCAGCTCTACTCCGATTGGCTGTATCCCCCACTTAATACTCAAAAACAAAGCAGAACAGATTCAAACAGAATGTGACTTTTTAACTTCTTACAATACCTCTTAAAATATGTCAAGGTTAGCCATCTTTGAACTTGTCTAACATCTGTTGTCCCAAGAATGTCCCCTGTGAATATGAAGATTGTGGCAGTAATAGAACTGGACTTACGCTGCACACAGATAGACAGACTTACGGATGGACAGACAGACAGACAGACAGGCGGACAGACAGACGCCAGGTCTTCGCAATACCCGATGGCCGTATGTTGGCCTTGGGTAAAAATGTTTGCATTTTGACAACACATGGCATGGGTACATCTCATCCTATGACTGCTGTGATAGGCTCCAGCCCCTGTGACTCTTGACTGGAGTAAGCAGATGTAGAAAGTGTATGAATGAATGGCATATGGCTACATAAGGCTTCATGAGATCTGCCAGGAAAAAGGGATTGATCAGTGTTTTATGTGACCAACAAACCCTGATGTCTGATCAAACATGTTCAGGACGACAGTGAAGCGAGGCCTATGGGACCCTGGACCAGTAAATCTGGTCTAAATTCAAGTGTAGAGTTTTTCCATTTTTTTACACAGGACAGTATTTAGATACATCTTACAAATGGTGCATCTGGAAAGTATTCACAGCGATTCACTTTTTCTACAGTTTGCTATGTTATAGTCTTATTTTAAAATGGATGAAATTCTTTTTTTTCCCAAAATTCTACACACGGAACCCCATAATGACAATGTGAAAAGGTTTTTTTTTGAGATTTTTGAAAATTTATAAAAAGTTAAAACAACAACAAAAACAAACAAGCAAACAAACTAAGAAATCACATGTATAATCATTTGCAGACTGTCACATTAAGCTCAGGTGCATCTTGTTTCCACTGATCATCCTTGAGATGTTTCTACACCTTAATGGAGTCCACCTGGGGTAAATTCAGTTGATGACAGATTATTTAGAAAGGCACCAACCTGTCTTCATGTAAGGTCTGTTGTGTATGTCACAAGAGGAATGGGCAAAACTGACCAAAAACAGGTGCACCAAGCTTGTGGCATCACATTCAAGAAGACTTGAGGCTGTAATTGGGCACCATAGTCTCATTTAAGGTGAGTGATAAAGGGGTTAAATGAAAGAGTATATGATGCAAAAATTGTACTTCCGGGGACAGCCCCATTACTATTATTCACATTAAATCTCACTCAAACTTACTGTCACTAGCTCTTCCATTTGCCTTGTCTTCCCTTCTCCACTGGGAACCAAAAAACCTGTACTTTTCATGACTGCTTCAGGGTTGCAAAATTCAGGGAATTTTCAAACTTGGAAACTTTCCATGGGAATTTCTGGAAATGAATGGGAAAAATTTGGGAATTTGCTACATTGAACATATGTTGTGAATGAAGAACTTGAATATAGTAGGGTAAAATAATATTTTAGCATAATACTGACTAAAACAAGTAGATTTCATGCAAGTACAGTTGGATATCTATGCTATCACATGCACACATAGCACACTACTGCTGGGCTATTGAGATTATGCTCCCTACAGGCACTGTGCATTCCTCCATCACACGCAGAGATGTTTCTAGAATCTACATTTGTGCCCAGAAGACAATGAAGGCACACATTTGAGGTTTTGGACTCCACAAAGTGAGGTAAGGTTTGATGACATTTCATGATAACATATTTAACATATTTGGTGATGTTTACCTTACAAATATCACATATAAATCTATTCACAAAGTAGATAGCTACAACAAATGCCAAATAAGCCACAGCTATGCCAGCTGTAGCTTAATTCTCAAGGAATGTCTGTGTGTATCTGCAAATACTGTGAAAAGCCATACGCACAGAATGCCACAAAAATGCAGAAGCATATTGCAAGGTGCAACAAATTTCGTCAAGGCTCGAAGCATGCAGCAGACAGGAGTTCCACTCCAAGGGAAACCAGATCTACATCAGCTGCATCAGATTCAGATACAGTTGTATGTAAAGGTTTGGGTGCCCCTGATGATTTCCATGATTTTCCTTTATAAATCATTGGTTGTTTGGATCAGCAATTTCAGTTAAATATATCATATAGCAGACAAACACAGTGATATTTGAGAAGTGAAATGAAGTTTATAGGATTTACAGAAAGTGTGCGATAATTCTTTAAACAAAATTAGGCAGGTGCATAAATTTGGGCACCCCAACAGAAAAAATGCATTAATATTTAGTAGATCCTACGTTTGCAGAAATAACAGCCTCTAAATTCCTATAGCTTGCAGTGAGAGTCTGGATTCTGGCTAAAGGTATTTTGGACCATTCTTCTTTACAAAGCATCTCAGGTTTGTTGGTTTCCAAGCATGGACAGCCCGCTTAAAATTACACCTCAGATTTTCAATGATATTCAGGTCTGGGGACTGAGATGGCCATTCCAGAACGTTGTACTTGTTCCTCTGCATGAATGCCTTAGTAGATTTTGAGCAGTGTTTAGGGTCGATCCAGCCCCGGCGCATCTTTACCTTTGTCACTGATTCATGAACATAGTTCTCAAGAATCTGCTGATATTGACTGGAATCCATGTGACCCTCAACTTTAACAAGATTCCCAGTAATTGCACTGACCACACAGCCCCACAGCATGATGAAACCACCTCCAAATTTTACTGTAGGTAGCAAGTGTTTCTCTTGGAATGCTGTGTTCTTTTTCAGCCATGCATGCCGCCCCTTGTTATGTCCAAATAACTCAGTTTTAGTTTCTTCAGTCCACAGTACCTTATTCCAAAATGAAGCTGGCTTGTCCAAATGTGCTTTAGCATACCTCAAGCGACTCTGTTTGTGGTGTGTATGCAGAGAAGGTTTCCTTTGCATCACAGCATCATACAGCATCTCTTTGTGTAAAGTGCGCTGTTTCGTTGAACAATGCACAGATACACTATCTGTAGCAAGATCATGTTGTAGATCTTTGGAGCAGGTCTGTGGGTTGGCTATGACTGTTTTCACCATCCTTCGCTTCAGCTTATCCGACATTTTTCTTGGCCTGCCACTTCAGGCCTTAACTAGTACTGTGCTTGCGGTCTTCCATTTCCTCACTATGTTCCTTACAGTGGAAACTGACAGCTGAAATCTCTGAGATAGCTTTAAACCATGATGTTGAACAATCTTTGTTTTCAGGTCATTTGAGAGTTCTTTAGAGGCTCCCATGTTGTGAGAGTAAGTCAGGAAGTACAAGAGATTAGTAAGTAAGAAGTGAGGACTGCTATGAAGAGGATGAAGAGTGGAAAGGCAACTGGTCCAGATGACATTCCAGTGGAGGCATGAAAATGTCTAGGAGAGATGGCAGTGGAGTTTCTAACCAGATTGTTTATTAAAATCTTGGAAAGTGAATAGATGCCTGAGGAGTGGAGACAAAGTGTGCTGGTTCATATTTTCAAGAACAAGGGTGATGTGCAGAGCTGCAGTAACTACAGAAGCATAAAGTTGATGAGCCACAGCATGAAGTTATGGGAAAGAATAGTAGAAGCTTAGAAAACAGCTGAAGATCTATGAGCAGCAATATGGTTTCATGCCAAGAAAGAGCACTACAGATGCAATGTTTGCTCTGAGAATACTGTTGAAGAAGTACAGAGAAGGCCAGAAAGAGTTACATTGTGTGTTTGTGAACTTAGAAAAAGCTTATGACAGGGTGCCAAGAGAAGAGTTGTGGTATTGTATGAGGAATTCTGGAGTGGCAGAGAAGTATGTTAGGGTAGTGCAGGGCATGTACAAGAATAGTGTGACAGCGGTGAGATGCGCAGTAGGAATGACAGACTCATTCAAGGTGGAGGTGGGATTACACCAAGGATCAGTTCTGAGTCCTTTCTTGTTTGCAATGGTGATGAACAGGTTGACACATGAGATTAGACAGGAGTTCCCATGGACTATGATGTTTGCAGATGACATTGTGATCTGTAGTGAGAGTAGAGAGCAAGTTGAGTCTAGTCTGGAGAGGTGGGGATATGCTCTGGAGAGCAGGGGAATGAAAGTTAGTAGAAGCAAGACTGAGTACATGTGTGTGAATGGGAGGGAGCCCAGTGGAATAATGCAGTTACAAGGAGTAGAAGTGGTGAAAGTAGATGAGTTTAAATATTTGGGGTCAACTGTTCAAAGTAATGGAGAGTGTGGTAGCGAGTTGAAGAAGAGAGTGCAGGCAGGGTGGAGTGGGTGGAGAAAGGCGGCAGGAGTGATTTGTGACCGAAGAATATCAGCAAGAGTGAAGGGGAAAGTTTACAAGACAGCAGTGAGACCAGCTATGTTGTACGGTTTAGAGACAATGGCACTAACAAAAACACAAGAGGCAGAACTGAAGATGTTGAGATACTCTTTGAGAGTGATAAGAATGGACAAGATTAGGAATGAACATATCAGAGGGACAGCTCAGGTGGGACTGTTTGGAGACAAAGTCAGAGAGGTAAGATTGAGATGGTTTGGACATGTGCAGAGGAGAGACCCAGGGTATATAGGGAAAATGATGCAGAGGATGGAGCCACAAGGCAGGAGGAGAAGAGGGAGACCAAAGAGGAGGTTTATGGATGTGCTGAGAGAGGACATGCAGGTGGTTGGTGTGACAGAGGAAGATACAGAGGACAGGGTGAGATGGAAATGATTGTTCTGCTGTGGCGACCCATAACGGGAAGAGCCGAAAGACAAAGAAGATGTTGCCACTCATTAGAAGAAATGCAAAGAGGGGAAACATTTGCAAATGGACACCTTAAATACCAGTTCTCGTGATTGGATTCACCTGTGTAAGGAGGTCAAGGGTCAGTGAGCTTACCAAACCAATTTTGTGTTCCAATAATTAGTGCTAAATGCATTCAAGTTGATAAAATGACAAGGTTGCCCAAATTTATGCACCTGCCTAATGTTGTAGTGTTTCATCCGTGCAATCTATGCAACTGGCTCTCTCCTGATGCTGCCATCCAATGTGTACTTTTTGAGTAATGTGTCACTCAACTCAAACTTTGTGTTCTTCAGTGAAATGATTGATTGTTCAACTTTACTTAATTTACAAATAAATCTGTTTAATTATATTATTTTGGATGGATGTCTGCATATTACAGAACATGTTGTGTGGGCCGCTGAAGAGGAGGTACTGCTGGCCCACCACCACCAGAGGGCGCCCTGCCTGGAGTGCGGGCTCCAGGCACCAGAGGGCGCTGCCGCCGACGAAGGCTGCCAGGGTGACAGCTGTCACCCATTACTGGACACAGCTGACTGCACTCAGGACGGAGGTATATCAGCAGGACAGCGTCTCCACCTCAGTGCCGAGATATCGCCTTGAGCCTAAGGTAATCTTCTCTGCAGCTTCTTTAAGTATAATCCTATAGTGCTTGTTGGGCCTTTCAGGACAGCTGACTACCGAAAGCCGAGTGATCGGATAAGTACTCACCTTCCTGCTTATTGTGACAAGAGGTGGAGGCGGCTTGCCCCTCTCATCTACTGGGTGCGGTCGCATCCCAACCTGTGTGTTTGTGTTCTTTCCCGCCAGCAGTACCGGATCCGACGAGCGAAGGCAGTGGCCACCTGGGAATTCGGGACTTGGCGGTTCCAGTACTTCTGGGTTTCGGTGGCAGAGGAAATCTGGGTGGTTCCGGTTCGACTAGGACGGACGTCTCCTACCTTCGGGCCTGCCCACAAGACACCAGCAGATTTCGGCTTACACCTCCAAATTGTGAATTATTGTATCAGTTGTGCTAATTTCACAACAGTAAAACTTGTTCTTACCTTTTTCCATTGTCCGTTCATTGCGCCCCCTGTTGTGGGTCCGTGTACCTACACTTTCACAACAGGATATCTCGGCCAGCGTCATGGATCCCGAGGGGCGTCAACTGGCTGTTGAACGGCCAATGGAAGACCAAGGCGCGGTGGAGGCCTCGGGAGGGGTAATCGGTGAGTTGCAGCGGATCCTCACCGCTTTCACCTCTCGGATCGATTTAATGACCGAGCAACACGTTCTCCTAAACCGCAGGGTGGAGGCTCTCGCCGCACAAGTGGAGGCACGCCCTTCGGGCGCCGCTGCGGCTCTCCCTCCCGAGGACCCTGCGCGTGAAAGTAACGTTCCACTGGTCGTTCAACGGTCCCTCCCTCCGTCCCCAGAAGCATACATAAGCCCTCCAGAACCGTACGGAGGCTGTGTGGAGACGTGCGCGGATTTTCTGATGCAGTGTTCGCTCGTCTTCGCACAGCGTCCCGTAATGTACGCGACTGATGCTAGCAAAGTAGCTTATGTGATAAATCTGCTTCGCGGGGAGGCACGCGCTTGGGCTACAGCGCTCTGGGAGCAGAGCTCACGGCTCCTTCATACATACGATGGGTTTGTACGGGAGCTCAGAACGGTATTCGATCATCCCAACAGAGGAGAGTCCGCTTCAACCGCACTACTGTCCATACGACAGGGGCGTCGGAGCGCAGCTGCCTATGCAGTCGCCTTCCGCATCGCGGCAGCGAGATCCGGCTGGAATAGCACTGCCCTCCGCGCTGCCTTTGTAAACGGACTGTCTCTGGTCCTAAAAGAACACCTGGTAGCTAAGGACGAACCACGGGATTTGGATGGGCTCATTGATCTAGTCATACGACTCGACAACCGGTTAGAAGAACGCCGCCGGGAACGAGGCGAAGGGCGTGGCCAGGCACGCGTCGTCCCTCTCCCTTCCGGGTCCGATCGAGCTCCGCCCTCCCCACGCTCCTCTGTTCCTGCGCTCCGTGGGGTCACAGCTCCCCCTACTGACGAAGCTAGGGACACGAGTAGGGCAACATTTAGGGCACCAGATGCACAGAGGAGATGGACCCACGGAGCGTGTCTTGTTTGTGGTTCAATAGAGCACCATGTGAGAGACTGCCCCGAGCGGTCAAACGCCAAACGCCCGCCCTTAGAGACTGGGCCAGGGGTGGGCCAAAACATTCACGTGGGACACACCCACATTGCTACACGACTCCCAGTCACAATCCTGTATGAGGATTCAACCCTGAAGGCCCCAGCACTGGTGGACACGGGCTCTGAGGGGAATCTGCTTGACAGCAGATGGGCCAGGGAGATAGGGCTCCCTCTGGTGGCTCTTACCTCGCCTGTGCAGGTTCGAGCACTAGATGGCTCCCTACTCCCACCAATCACACACAAGACACCTCCAGTAACCCTGGTGGTGTCAGGTAACCACCGGGAGGTGATCGAGTTCTTCGTGACTCAGGCCACCTCCCGTGTGGTTTTAGGGTTTCCATGGATGCTTAAGCACAATCCCCGGATTGATTGGCCGTCCGGGGTAGTGGTGCAGTGGAGCGAAACCTGCCATCGGGAGTGTCTCGGTTCCTCGGTTCCTCCCGGCTCCCACGCTAAGGAGGAGGTCCGAGTCCCGCCCAATCTGACGGCGGTGCCAGCGGAGTACCATGACCTCGCTGACGTGTTCAGCAAGGATCTGGCTCTCACGCTTCCTCCCCACCGCCCGTACGATTGTGCCATTGATTTGGTTCCAGGCAGTGAGTTCCCGTCCAGTAGGCTGTACAACCTCTCACGGCCGGAACGCGAATCAATGGAGACCTACATCCGGGACTCATTAGCCGCCGGGTTGATCCGGAATTCCACCTCACCGATGGGCGCAGGTTTCTTTTTTGTGGGTAAAAAAGATGGCGGACTTCGTCCATGCATTGATTACAGGGGGTTGAACGAGATCACGGTTCGCAACCGATACCCGTTGCCCTTGTTGGATTCAGTGTTCACCCCCTTGCATGGAGCCAAGATTTTCACCAAGCTGGATCTTAGGAATGCGTATCATTTGGTTCGGATTCGGAAGGGAGACGAATGGAAGACGGCATTTAACACCCCCTTAGGTCATTTTGAGTACCTGGTCATGCCGTTCGGTCTCACTAATGCTCCCGCGACCTTCCAAGCGTTGGTAAACGATGTCTTGCGGGACTTCCTGCACCGGTTCGTCTTCGTATATCTAGACGATATACTCATCTTTTCCCCGGATCCTGAGACTCATGTCCGGCATGTCCGTCAGGTCCTGCAGCGGTTGTTGGAGAACCGTCTGTTTGTGAAGGGCGAGAAGTGTGAGTTCCACCGCACTTCTTTGTCCTTCCTGGGGTTTATCATCTCCTCTAACTCCGTCGCCCCGGATCCGGCCAAGGTTGCGGCGGTGAGAGATTGGCCCCAACCCACTAGCCGTAGGAAGCTGCAACAGTTCCTCGGCTTCGCTAATTTCTACAGGAGGTTCATTAAGGGCTACAGTCAGGTAGTTAGCCCCCTGACAGCCCTGACCTCTCCAAAAGTTCCCTTCACCTGGTCGGACCGGTGCGAGGCCGCGTTCAAGGAGTTGAAACGGCGCTTCTCGTCTGCACCAGTTCTGGTGCAGCCCGATCCTAGCCGCCAGTTAGTGGTTGAAGTGGATGCCTCGGACTCAGGGATAGGAGCGGTGCTCTCCCAGAGCGGGAAGACCGATAAGGTCCTTCACCCGTGTGCCTATTTTTCTCGCAGGTTGACCCCCGCTGAACGGAATTATGACGTCGGCAATCGGGAACTCCTTGCTGTGAAAGAGGCCCTCGAAGAGTGGAGACATCTGTTGGAGGGAACAGCCGTGCCATTCACGGTTTTCACTGACCATCGGAACCTGGAGTACATCAGGACCGCTAAGCGTCTGAACCCCAGGCAAGCCCGCTGGTCATTGTTCTTTGGCCGTTTTGACTTCCGGATTACCTACCGCCCCGGGACCAAGAACCAGCGATCGGATGCATTGTCCCGGGTGCACGAAGAGGAGGTCAGAACGGAACCGTCGGATCCCCCGGATCCCATCATCCCGGAGTCCGCTATCGTGGCCGCCCTCACCTGGGACGTGGAGAAGACCGTCCGGGAGGCC
Organism: Thalassophryne amazonica; assembly: GCF_902500255.1. Lineage (NCBI taxonomy): Eukaryota > Metazoa > Chordata > Actinopteri > Batrachoidiformes > Batrachoididae > Thalassophryne > Thalassophryne amazonica. The sequence goes on from NC_047105.1 coordinate 133,426,558, forward strand.
CTGACCCGTGTCCCGGACCCTGGAAACGGACCAAAGAACAAACTATACGTCCCACCAGAGGCCAGGGCCGCAGTCCTAGACTTCTGTCACGGTTCTAAGCTCTCCTGTCACCCAGGGGTGCGAAGGACCGTGGCAGTCGTCCGGCAACGCTTCTGGTGGGCATCCCTGGAGACCGACGTCCGGGACTACGTCCAGGCTTGTACCACCTGCGCCAGGGGCAAGGCCAATCACCAGAAGACCTCAGGGCAGCTACAGCCACTGCCCGTGCCTCATCGCCCCTGGTCCCACATCGGCCTGGACTTCGTCACGGGTCTCCCGCCGTCCCAGGGAAACACCGTCGTCTTCACGATAGTGGACCGTTTCTCCAAGGCGGCCCACTTCGTGGCCCTCCCGAAGCTCCCTACGGCCCAGGAGACAGCGGACCTCCTGGTCCACCACGTCGTCCGTCTGCATGGCATACCATCAGACATCGTCTCCGATCGCGGTCCCCAGTTCACCTCACATGTCTGGAGGAGCTTCTGCCGGGAACTGGGGGCCTCGGTCAGCCTTTCGTCCGGGTACCACCCCCAGACCAACGGGCAAGCAGAGCGGGCCAACCAAGAATTGGAGCAGACACTACGCTGTGTGACAGCCGCGCACCCGACGGCCTGGAGTACCCACCTGGCCTGGATCGAGTACGCCCACAACAGCCAAGTGTCATCAGCCACCGGCCTCTCCCCGTTTGAGGCGTGCTTGGGGTATCAGCCCCCCTTGTTTCCGGTGGTTGAGGGAGAGGTCGGTGTGCCCTCGGTCCAGGCCCACCTACGGAAGTGCCGTCGGGTGTGGCGTGCTGCCCGCTCTGCTTTGTTGAAGGCCCGGACGAGGGCGAAGAAACATGCAGACCGGCGACGGGCCCCGGCTCCCACGTATCGTCCTGGGCAGGAAGTGTGGTTGTCCACCAAGGACATTCCCCTTCAAGTGGACTCCCCCAAGCTCCAAGAACGATACATCGGTCCCTTCAAGGTCCTCAAAGTCATCAATCCCGCCGCAGTGAGGCTTCAGCTTCCGGCCTCACTGCGGATTCACCCAGTGTTTCACGTCTCCCGGATAAAACCCCATCACACCTCACCCCTCTGCACCCCGGGTCCGGCACCACCTCCTGCCCGGATCATCGACGGGGAACCGGCTTGGACCGTGCGCCGGCTCCTCGATGTCCGTCGAATGGGCCGGGGTTTTCAGTACCTGGTGGACTGGGAGGGGTACGGCCCCGAGGAGCGCTCCTGGGTGAAGAAGGGCTTCATCCTGGACCCGGCCCTCCTGGCCGACTTCTACCGACGCCATCCGGACAAGCCCGGTCGTGCGCCAGGAGGCGCCCGTTGAGGGGGGGGTCCTGTTGTGTGGGCCGCTGAAGAGGAGGTACTGCTGGCCCACCACCACCAGAGGGCGCCCTGCCTGGAGTGCGGGCTCCAGGCACCAGAGGGCGCTGCCGCCGACGAAGGCTGCCAGGGTGACAGCTGTCACCCATTACTGGACACAGCTGACTGCACTCAGGACGGAGGTATATCAGCAGGACAGCGTCTCCACCTCAGTGCCGAGATATCGCCTTGAGCCTAAGGTAATCTTCTCTGCAGCTTCTTTAAGTATAATCCTATAGTGCTTGTTGGGCCTTTCAGGACAGCTGACTACCGAAAGCCGAGTGATCGGATAAGTACTCACCTTCCTGCTTATTGTGACAAGAGGTGGAGGCGGCTTGCCCCTCTCATCTACTGGGTGCGGTCGCATCCCAACCTGTGTGTTTGTGTTCTTTCCCGCCAGCAGTACCGGATCCGACGAGCGAAGGCAGTGGCCACCTGGGAATTCGGGACTTGGCGGTTCCAGTACTTCTGGGTTTCGGTGGCAGAGGAAATCTGGGTGGTTCCGGTTCGACTAGGACGGACGTCTCCTACCTTCGGGCCTGCCCACAAGACACCAGCAGATTTCGGCTTACACCTCCAAATTGTGAATTATTGTATCAGTTGTGCTAATTTCACAACAGTAAAACTTGTTCTTACCTTTTTCCATTGTCCGTTCATTGCGCCCCCTGTTGTGGGTCCGTGTACCTACACTTTCACAACAGAACAATTATGTTTGCTTTGATATGGTACCTTTCCATTAAATTATCCTCAGTAACCATAATTTCCCATTTAATTCCCATAAATCCCAAATTGGAATGTTTCCAATTCGGAATATTTCCAAAATACCCCATCTTAACTTCCAATGGAAATTCCCCAGAAACTTACCAGAAATTTTTCACCTCTTTGCAACCCCATGTTTCAGTGATTGCATCCAAAAACAAAACAGCACACCATCTTTCCATGTGAAGTTATGCTGTGTTTGCGTTGTGGACCAGGAGGCTGTCCCTGGAAGTGCTCAAATCCCACGATATCATGCAGGGGTTCAAACAGGACTGCGCTGCCCCATTTTTGCCAAAGGTGCATCAACAAAGTATTGCGCAAAGAGTGTGAATGTTTATGTTCATCTGATTTCTTGTTTTTTTATTTTTAATAAGTTTGCAAAAATTTCAAAAATGCTTTTTTCATGTTGTCATTATAGGGTGTTGTGGTAGGGGTGGTGGACAAGTGGTTAAGGCACTTGGTTTCAGTGCTGAAGGTTCCCGGTTCGAATACCACCCCTACTACATTTCTCCATGTAATGTGGAGTTGCGTCAGGAAGGGCATCCGGCGTACAATTTGTGCCAATTCAACATGTAGATCCACCTTGGATTTGCTGTGGCGACCCCAAGTACAAAACAAGGGAGCAGCCGAAGGGACTTAGTATTATAGGGTGTTGTGAATAGACATTTGAGGCAACCAATGAACTTAGTCCATTTTGGAATAAGGCTGTAACATCACAAAATGTGGAAAAAAGTGAAGAACTGTGAATACTATGTGGATGCACTGTAAGTGGGTTCATGATGCATGTGTACATCGTGAACCCATTACATTACATAATTCGTGAATTCACATTCGTGAAGGCCATTTACATTACCACAAAAGTTAATTGTAAGCAAAAAATGTACAAAATTAACAGTTTCTATGCAGTCCCACTGACCAGTTTGGTGGCATACACTGGTCCAAAAGCCAGAAAAGTTATTATCAAGCAAATAGTCCTGTCTCTGTGATCCTGTCACATTTTACAGCACCATTATAGCCCATTAATCTCAGTGTTGCAGCTTCCAAGCAAGAGCTGAGGGTCATCCAACATCCACAAGATGTTGGCCATCTTGCTATGTCATCAAATTTTATAAAGTTCTGCCCAACCAAAGTGAAAATAGAAGATTGTGTGTGTGTGTGTGTGTGTGTGTGTGTGTGTGTGTGTGTGTGTGTGTGTGTGTGTGTGTGTGTGTGTGTGTGTGTGTGTGTGTGTGTGTGTTGGGGGTGAGGGGATTCCCAGAATTGTACTTATGTATGTCTCCTTGTCCACACACATGAAACAAATCTATTTTTATCCATAGATAGATAGATAGATATTTTTTTCATCATCCAAATACATATTTTTTCATCAGAGGTGAAATGTTCACTTCCTGAAAAATTACACTTTTAAAGTACATATGAGCAAAATCTGACATTTAAGTGTACAATGGAGGAATTACATAGCTATGAATGGCTTTTTTAATAGTGATATCACTTCTGAGAACAAAAGGAGGGGGTTGTGGGAGTGTGGCCACTGCTCAACTGGCCATTTCCCAGGCTTCCATTAAGGTCACGCACTGCGCCATCGTGGTCGAGAGTTTATGAGCGACAACACAGCCCAGACGAGTGGAGCACTCTCCCTCAAACTGCCTTAAGACTGAAAATACAGAAAAAATAATAGTTATTAAATTAATTGCACTCATAAACGTGTAAAATATGTGTCAAAAAATTATATGCGGTTCGATTAACGCATAACACGGGTGTCATATCTGCAATAAAACCCTGATCAATAAAACAATAACAATGTTGTTAAAAGCAGTCAGTGAAAGGTGTTGCTGGCCGTGGACTCCAGGGGTGAGCAACCCTTTTAATATAAACGGATTTCATCTTTCCACTGTGTCACCTAAATCACCTCAATGTTTGTGTATACAATTAAAATAAGATAATAAATTGCAACAGAGGATGGATTACAGACGCTCTCTCCGACCCCATACATCAGGCTTTGTCAGCGGCCCAGAAAACGCATGTCTAACAATGTGTTGATTACAATGTGGTGAGAGCAGAGGCCCCGCAGAGGGAGGGTGATGACTCCTGCAAGATACATTATTTTAACATATTGTTATGTTTAAATCGATAAGTTTTAAACGAGCGCTAACGACTGCTATTAATTAAAGTTTCAGAATCTTTTATTAGAAAAGTTAGTGTGTGTGTGTGTGTGTGTGATTTCATGGATGGTTTATTATTTCATTTTGTTGGCCTGACCATTATGCCCAAAGGACTGGTCTTTTATCTGGAAAAGAAATGAGGCACAGCAGTTTATTTTCGGTGTTGAGATGATAATGCATCAGCCATATTTGTTTTAAAGCCTAGGCGGAGTAACTGTGCCTAGTTCTTGATCCGATTTGCCCACCTCGAAACCAAATTGAAATCATTTTCCTCCTTGTACTTGCTATTTGGCCATTGAGATATTATTATTTATCAGTGTGTTTATAAGAAATTATTCAATTGTGCATGTAAATTTGACGCTGTGACACTGTGTGTGCAACAGAATCATTCAAATTGGAAGTTAATGCTCTTGTAATTAAAATGTGTGAGTTGGCCTATGTGGTGATAATGAGTGCAGCTGGAGGTGTTGTGGTGCTGCGCCTCGCTGCAGCATCAAGCCTCTTCATCTCATAGTATAAATATGTTTCTACCGCGACCCTCAGAGGAACGTGAATAAAAATATGTTGCCTCTCTTCTGCAGAATGTTTATTATTCCATTTGTGAGCACAGATAAAGTGCCTTCTGTCTTCATGCAGGATGCTCTTTGCTCTCGAGCTGCCACTGTGGGAGCATGTCCTACATTGTGCTGGAGTAATAGAGTGGTTTATCTGCTCATGTATAGGCTAAGTATGGTCGAGAGTCACAATTACCAACAGACACAACATGCCGTGTGTCGGCTCATGATTAATGCACCAGATCAATGTGGGCCTCTTTTTCTGCGACACACACAGGCAGGGTGATGGAAGAGTCTTGGAAAGGTGTTTTTTTTTCCCCCCCTTCTCCCTTTCCAGTGCTTTCAGCCAAACTGGATGATCACTCGAGGAATTCTCCCACTGTAGGGTTTTCATTTAAGTTTGTAGATTTTGCATTCAGGTATGAAATTCACTCAAAACAGAGAAATTCTTTATCCACAGACTGACTTTTTCTGTTGAGTACAACCCCTGGCAAAAATTATGGAATCACCAGCCTCAGAGGATGTTCATTCAGTTGTTTAATTTTGTAGAAAAAAAGCAGATCACAGACATGACACAAAACTAAAGTCATTTCAAATGGCAACTTTCTGGCTTTAAGAAACACTATAAGAAATCAAGAAAAAAGATTGTGGCAGTCAGTAACGGTTACTTTTTTAGACCAAGCAGAGGAAAAAAATATGGAATCACTCAATTCTGAGGAAAAAATTATGGAATCACCCTGTAAATTTCCATCCCCCAAATTAACACCTGCATCAAATCAGATCTGCTCATTGACATTGACCCTATGCCATGACATTGACCCTATGTGTCTTTTTGCAAGGAATGTTTTTGCAGTTTTTGCTCTATGGCAAGATGCATTATCATCTTGAAAAATGATTTCATCATCCCCAAACATCCTTTCAATTGTCCAAAATATCAACATAAACTTGTGCATTTATTGATGATGTAATGACAGCCATCTCCCCAGTCCCTTTACCTGACATGCAGCCCCATATCATCAATGACTGTGGAAATTTACATGTTCTCTTCAGGCAGTCATCTTTATAAATCTCATTGGAAAGGCACCAAACAAAAGTTCCAGCATCATCACCTTGCCCAATGCAGATTCGAGATTCATCACTGAATATGACTTTCATCCAGTCATCCACAGTTCACAATTGCTTTTCCTTAGCCCATTGTAACCTTGTTTTTTTCTGTTTAGGTGTTAATAATGCCTTTTGTTTAGCTTTTCTGTATGTAAATCCCATTTCCTTTAGGCGGTTTCTTACAGTTCGGTCACAGAGGTTGACTCCAGTTTCCTCCCATTCGTTCCTCATTTGTTTTGTGTACATTTTTCGATTTTTGAGACATATTGCTTTAAGTTTTCTGTCTTGACGCTTTGATGTCTTCCTTGGTCTACCAGTATGTTTGCCTTTAACAACCTTCCCATGTTGTTTGTATTTGGTCCAGAGTTTAGACACAGCTGACTGTGAACAACCAACATCTTTTGCAACATTGCGTGATGATTTGCTCTCTTTTAAGAGTTTGATAATCCTCTCCTTTGTTTCAATTGACATCTCTCGTGTTGGAGCCATGATTCATGTCAGTCCACTTGGTGCAACAGCTCTCCAAGGTGTGTTCACTCCTTTTTAGATGCAGACTAACAAGCAGATCTGATATGATGCAGGTGTTAGTTTTGGGGATGAAAATTTACAGGGTGATTCCATAATTTTTTCCTCAGAATTGAGTAATTCCATATTTTTTCCTCTGCTTGGTCTAAAAAAGTAACCGTTACTGACTGCCACAATCTTTTTTTCTTGATTTCTTATAGTGTTTCTTAAAGCCAGAAAGTTGCCATTTGAAATGACTTTAGTTTTGTGTCATGTCTGTGATCTGCTTTTTTTCTACAAAATTAAACAACTGAATGAACATCCTCAGAGGCCGGTGATTCCATAATTTTTGCCAGGGGTTGTACAAAGAGAGGCGCTGAGATGGGAGAAGTAATGCTTTTCTTTTTCTTTCATTCTTGTTTGGTCACAGAAGGACAAAATGTTTGTTCTGAGATGCCGTGTGATTGTCTGAAGAATTAAATCACAGGAGGTTTCTACAACACAAGAACATGATATACTCTATTTTCCACAGTACAAATCACACAAAAAATGCCTCTGGAAGAGGAAAAAAAAACACCTTTATTCTGTATTATTCGCTCTTTTATTTGGGATTTTTGTGCACTGTTTAAGTGTACTTCTATTAGTGGTATTTTCATTTTTAAAAAAAGGTTGGAGTGTTTTTTGTGGTTGTTTAGCAGTGATTTGATTCCTGAGAAAGGCCTATAGTAAGAAAGTAAAGGCCCCCTGACACTTGCACGACTTTGATGCACGCACTTGCATGCACTGTGTCGTGAAGGAGAGTAAAATCGTCATTAACGGGTGTAGACTGAACGTGAGGGGCGCCGGCACGTGCAATTAAGCAAAAACAATTTTGAAATGTTCAAAAAACCTTTCACGCATAAATATCGTGCAACAAACGTGAAGTGGTAGTGAATGTTGCGCGATCAACTCGCCAACACTACGTGCAGCTCATCAAGTCAAGTAAAGAAGTAAACAGTGTGAGTGACTGTATCAGCGCACCGCATCAGAGCGCAGCTCGTCTGAGTGATTATAACGAGATGTTACATCTATCATAAACATACTTTTACAGCTGCTTACAATAAGAACATGCAGCTGTTTTACCAAATTTATAACAGATATAAACATGACAAATGATTACCATTTTAGACAGTTCAAAATGTGTTCTCCAGCTCATTCAGCACGCACACATGCACAAGAAAGGCAGCTGCTGGAGAGCTCCTCTATGATTTTTTCGAAATGATTAGAGCCATTTTCAACAGCCAACTCACAGAGAAAATGATTAATCCCCTACAAAATAATTATACGCAAGAAAGACAGAAGTGGCAGCATGAAAAGCACATGGTACAACACTGTATGGTCTTACATAAATGGCTATTTTGGGGGTAATTTTGGTAAATAAATGGTAAATGGATTGCATTTATATAGCGCTTTTCCATCTGCATTAGACGCTCAACGCGCTTTACAATTATGCCTCACATTCACCCCGATGTCAGGGTGCTGCCATACAAGGTGCTCACTACACACCGGGAGCAATAGGGGATTAAGGACAATCACATGAAATTGCTGTTTTTTTTTTTTGAGTTGAAAATTTCAGACAGTGCCACCTATTTTGCCCTGTTATACATTTTCTATTTATATAAGCACCCAAAAAGTTTGTTTGGAACTCACAAACCATATTTGAAATTTCAAAACTCCAGTTTTTAGGTATTCCATTACAATTTGTCTAAGAAAATCATTGCCAAATGACAAACAAGCAAAGTGGAAAATCACAACAAAATTTAGACATTGAAGCCAAAAGCGTAACTTCTAATACTTGTCTATTCCAAATTATTCATGGTAAAATTTTGATATTTCACACAAACATTGTGAACATAATATGTTAATACACAAAATAATCAATTTTTATCGGTAAATACAGCGTGCTTATGTCACAAAGTAGACAGCCATATCAGAAGTTAAATGTGTGAAAAAAAAAAATACTGCCGTGTTAAAAAAAAAAAAAAATCTCAAAAGATTTTCATCCTAGCTCAATGAAAAACATATATTTCTGTTGCCAAATATATGTCAATTAATGAGACTGTATTTTGATTTCTGCATCTCCTGTATTTTTTGTGATCATTATATATTTTTTTTTTTTACAAAGACCTTCACCGTGGTGCTGTAGAGGTATTTTTGAAAACATGGTGTATGTCATGAGAGTTTAGATCTATTTCTGAAACAGATGTATCTATCACCAGGAATAATGTTCCTGCTCACTACAGAAAAAGCACACTGCTCAGGTCAGCCAATAATATTGTGCAGTGGTATGGAAATGGAACCTTCAGCAGGATTAGGTCTTCAAATGTTGATCTCCAAGCTGAGAATAGAGTTGATGCAAGCAGGGCATCTCACAATGAAAATACATTGCTCCTCTACCATATGGCACTGTCTGAGCTGAAACAGGACTAAAATGTTAAGAATATTGTAGAATTTCAAGAAAATAAGTTCATATGTTTTGACGAATTTAGTTTAAGCAACCTATGGTGAGACCGCTGTCTCATAGGTCTGTAAGTTACTGCCAAGGTTAGATATAGCTTCAGTTAAGTTCACATAACTTTTTTTTTTTTTTTGGGATAAACATTTTGTATTAATTCTTTTGATTATATATTGAAAGTATTTTGTTCAGCTAGAAACAGTATTTTTATTGTGTTATAAGAAAGTTTATTTTTTGGCTTCTGTGTCAGTAAAATGTAACTCAGTACTTGAACCATGTCATATATATATAGTTTTTAGGGCTACATATTATAGTTTGGAAGTTTATCACAGACAGACAGACAGACAGACAGACAGACATAGCCCTTTATGTATATAGATTGTGTTCAACTAAAACGTCGTTAAGCTGTTTGGCCACCACTTCTAAAATTTTGGCGATAAAAGGCAACTTTGAAATTGGTCTAAAATTCTGAGGAAGAGAAGGGTCAAGATTAGGCTTTTTAAAAAGAAATACTAAGACATGGGTGTATAAGAAATACATATTAATATTATTAATAACAAAAGTGACTTTCCAGTTGCATTACCTCCAAAATTATAAAAAAAAAAAAAAAAGCACAGGACAGTGGCTTACTGGCTAGCTCTGTTGCCTCACAGCAAGAAGGTTGTGGGATCACTTCCCACCTGCAGCCTTTCTGTGTAGAGTTTGCATGTTCTCCCCGTGTATGCGTGGGCTTACTCCCACATCCAAAGACAGGCAGGTCAGGTGAACTGGAAACTTTAAATTGTCTGTAGGTGTGCGTGCAGATGTGAATATGTTTGTCTGTCTTTGTGGCCCTGTGACAGACTGGCGTCCTGTCCAGGGTGTACCCCCGCTTGTGTCCCCTATAGCTGTCGGGATGGGCTCCAGCCCCCCATGACTTTTAATTGGAGTAGGCAGGTATAGAAAGTTGATGTAGTGAGTGAGGACTGATTAAAGAACACAGGTGCAGATAAAGCAGAAACTGAAAATAACTGTGGAACCTGAAGGCAGCATCGTTGAATGAAACCAGGAAGTAACGGAATACAAACAAAGCTGAGCCCAGTGAAATAATCACATTAAACAACAACTGAGTGCAAAGTGACATGTGACAGTGAGAGACAGCGATTGTCAACTTGGTGTTTTCATGGACACAAGAGCGTGCGTGTGTGTGTGTGTGTGTGGATGTGAGAGCGTGGGTGTATGTGTGTGTGTGTGTGTGTGGATGTGAGAGCGTGGGTGTATGTGTGTGTGTGTGTGTGGATGTGAGAGCGTGGGTGTATGTGTGTGTGTGTGGATGTGAGAGCGTGGGTGTATGTGTGTGTGTGGATGTGAGAGCGTGGGTGTATGTGTGTCTGTGTGTGGATGTGAGAGCGTGGGTGTATGTGTGTCTGTGTGTGGATGTGAGAGCGTGGGTGTATGTGTGTCTGTGTGTGGATGTGAGAGCGTGGGTGTATGTGTGTCTGTGTGTGGATGTGAGAGCGTGGGTGTATGTGTGTCTGTGTGTGGATGTGAGAGCGTGGGTGTATGTGTGTGTGTGTGTATGTGACAGCGTGGGTGTATGTGTGTGTGTGTGTGTGGATGTGAGAGCGTGGGTGTATGTGTGTGTGTGTGTGTGGATGTGACAGCGTGGGTGTATGTGTGTGTGTGTGGATGTGAGAGCGTGGGTGTATGTGTGTGTGTGTATGTGACAGCGTGGGTGTATGTGTGTGTGTGTGTGTGGATGTGAGAGCGTGGGTGTATGTGTGTGTGTGGATGTGAGAGCGTGGGTGTGTGTGTGTGTGGATGTGACAGCGTGGGTGTATGTGTGTGTGTGTGTGTGGATGTGAGAGCGTGGGTGTATGTGTGTGTGTGTGGATGTGAGAGCGTGGGTGTATGTGTGTGTGTGTGTATGTGACAGCGTGGGTGTATGTGTGTGTGTGGATGTGAGAGCGTGGGTGTATGTGTGTGTCTGTGTGTGGATGTGAGAGCGTGGGTGTATGTGTGTGTGTGTGTGTGTATGTGACAGCGTGGCTGTATGTGTGTGTGGATGTGAGAGCGTGGGTGTATGTGTGTGTCTGTGTGTGGATGTGAGAGCGTGGGTGTATGTGTGTGTGTGTATGTGACAGCGTGGCTGTATGTGTGTGTGGATGTGAGAGCGTGGGTGTATGTGTGTGTGTGTGTGTGTATGTGACAGCGTGGCTGTATGTGTGTGTGGATGTGAGAGCGTGGGTGTATGTGTGTGTGTGTGTGTGGATGTGACAGCGTGGGTGTATGTGTGTGTGTGTGTGTGGATGTGACAGCGTGGGTGTATGCAGAGCCGGCCCAAGGCATACGCCAACTACGCAGTCGCTTAGGGCCTCCACGCCACCAGGGGCCCCCGAGAGCACCGAGACGCTGTGATAAAAAAAGTAAATATATACATGAAATTAAAATAATATTGAATAATTTAAACGAAATTGTATTACACCTGAAGAAAAAATTCATTTTGACAAAATACCAATAGTAGGTTAATTGATGCCTCCTGTTGGCTGCTGCCACCGTTGGGCAAATTTAGATGCACCGCTTGGTTCAGGTGGTCGATGACTAATCGTGAGGAAAGAAGTGAGTGCAAGTCATGTCTCAGAAAAGAAATGATCCCTCTGGAGCGGAGAAAAGAAAAAAGAAGAAGTTGGAAGACGAGAAAAAAAAAACAAGACAAAGGTAGGTTTGCATGTCCAGTATTACAATTTTTGTATCATTATTTGCGAAATGCTCCGTTCGTTTAGTGTAAAGTGCTTTAGGTGTCTTAAGTCAAAGGCGATTGCTCTAAGACTGTAAAATGTCAAAAAATAAGTGATCAAATATATACTGTTGTGTGTACATGTCATTGACTAAATATGTGCTATAACGCGCTCAACTTTTGTTCAGAATCAGCTTCTTATCACTGGTAACGACGCGGCTTTCCTCTCACTCAAACCCGCAGCTTCACAGCGCTTTAAACAGTGTGAAGCTGAGAGTCCACAGACTTCAATAGCGACACAAAGCATGCAGCGAAACGAGACGAGTCATTGGATAAATGCTGGGCTTTGTCCCGCCCATCGGACGCTCAGCGTGTCTGGGGACCTATGGGGCAGTGGGCGGGCCTCGGCTGACCCGGACGCTCAGCTTCTGCATGATGATTGGATGATCTGTCAGAGGCTGAATCCCTTTTTAATTGACAGCGAAATGAGCGACTCAGCGATCTTTTGGTGTAAACATCCGTGGGAGCATTTTCATTCTGTTCTGAGTTGAACCGGAGACTTTGCTAATCCTCTTAGTGGCATTTTCTTTGTTAAAAACGACTAGTGACAAATCGAGCTTCTATTTCTGGTGGGGGTTTTTTGTAGCTGCTTGTGTTTGGAGACTGACTTCTATCACTCTTTCTGACTTGTATCAGTTTCTGTCCCTACCGAGCAGCGGTTGCTTCTGAGCTCCTCCAACGTCACAAAGCGCTCACAGGCGGACACACTTCACACTAGCCTCGCGCCAGTCCCAGCTAGCGAGCTAGCTAGGTAGCAAGCTGCACATAATGGCAGACAATATGTTGTGGACCGGATTTTGGCGAAGCCATTTGATAGTCTTCCTTACAAATAAAAACTTAGAGTTAAACAGCAGGGCAGATCAACTCGTCAGATTAATTTGGTGCAAAAGGTGGGGAAAAGTAGCTCAGCTCTCAATGGTTTGCAGGCCAAAGTTAAAGCAATAGCCCCCAGTGCAATGTTTGTGCATTGCTATGCACACACATTGCTGTTATGTTGTGGATTTCTATGTTCATTTTGGAGATTTAAGTATTCTGTTTATTATTTAAGTATTTAATTTTGATTACAACTTTATTTTTCTGTAAGATAATGTGAATGTCATTTGATTCTCTTTTGTATTTGGATATTGAACATTTTGCACACCATTGCACAAGAAATTAAACTATTTAACGTGTTTACAATAAATGCAGTCTCCTGCCTGCTGATGTTACTTTCAAATAGTTAAATTAATGAGCCATACTTATACATCACTCTGTATGTAGAAGTTAATTAAAACATATTTCTGAGTTTGCTACCCTTTTAAGGTTAAAAACAAGAATGACACCTGTATGATGTAAGATAATTACAAATAATGCTAATGATTGTGGGTACGTTAAACACATAACAGTGTTATGGAATAATGAGGCATCTGGTGCTGAGGTGATGGTAGGGGGGCCCCCAACTGAAATTCTGCTTAAGGCTCCATAAAGGCTTGGGCCGGCCCTGGGTGTATGTGTGTCTGTGTGTGGATGTGAGAGTGTGGGTGTATGTGTGTCTGTGTGTGTGGATGTGAGAGTGTGGGTGTATGTGTGTCTGTGTGTGGATGTGAGAGTGTGGGTGTATGTGTGTCTTTGTGTGTGGATGTGAGAGTGTGGGTGTATGTGTGTCTTTGTGTGTGGATGTGAGAGTGTGGGTGTATGTGTGTGTGGATGTGAGAGTGTGGGTGTCTGTGTGTGTGGATGTGAGAGTGTGGGTGTCTGTGTGTGTGGATGTGAGAGTGTGGGTGTATGTGTGTGTGGATGTGAGAGTGTGGGTGTATGTGGTGTCTGTGTGTGTGGATGTGAGAGTGTGGGTGTCTTTGTGTGTGGATGTGAGAGTGTGGGTGTCTGTGTGTGTGGATGTGAGAGTGTGGGTGTATGTGGTGTCTGTGTGTGTGGATGTGAGAGTGTGGGTGTCTGTGTGTGTGGATGTGAGAGTGTGGGTGTATGTGGTGTCTGTGTGTGTGGATGTGAGAGTGTGGGTGTATGTGGTGTCTGTGTGTGTGGATGTGAGAGTATGGGTGTCTGTGTGTGTGGATGTGAGAGTGTGGGTGTCTGTGTGTATGGATGTGAGAGTGTGGGTGTCTGTGTGTATGGATGTGAGAGTGTGGGTGTATGTGGTGTCTGTGTGTGTGGGGGGTGTGTCTGTGTGTGTGGATGTGAGAGTGTGGATGTGAGAGTGTGGGTGTGTGTGTTTGTGTGTGGGGGTGTGTGTATGTGTGGGTGTGTGTATGTGTGGATGTGAGAGTGTGGGTGTATGTGGTGTCTGTGTGTGTGGATGTGAGAGTGTGGGTGTCTGTGTGTGTGGATGTGAGAGTGTGGGTGTATGTGGTGTCTGTGTGTGTGGATGTGAGAGTATGGGTGTCTGTGTGTGTGGATGTGAGAGTGTGGGTGTCTGTGTGTATGGATGTGAGAGTGTGGGTGTATGTGGTGTCTGTGTGTGGGGGGGGTGTGTCTGTGTGTGTGGATGTGAGAGTGTGGATGTGAGAGTGTGGGTGTGTGTGTTTGTGTGTGGGGGGGTGTGTGTGTGGATGTGAGAGTGTGGGTATGTGTATGTGTGGATGTGAGAGTGTGGGTGTATGTGGTGTCTGTGTGTATGGATGTGAGAGTGTGGGTGTATGTGGTGTCTGTGTGTATGGATGTAAGAGTGTGGGTGTATGTGGTGTCTGTGTGTGTGGATCTGAGAGTGTGGGTGTATGTGTGTCTGTGTGTGTGGATCTGAGAGTGTGGGTGTATGTGTGTCTGTGTGTGTGGATCTGAGAGTGTGGGTGTATGTGTGTCTGTGTGTGGATCTGAGAGCGTAGGGGCGCACAAGTGCTTAAAAAAATTTCTGCATCGCAAAGCAGTTATCATATCACTGTGTGAGGAATTGACAAACTGAGGTCCCGCAGCTGAAGGCGAGCACCCCTGCGTGCTGACGTGCACAGAACAGACTAGTGACAGAGGTTTGGCGGTTGCATAACCAGGGACAGGTGCCAGTAAAACCACATCATCCACAAAAGCAAAGGTACAATTCTGAGGTCACCAAACTGGACACCCTCCAGCCCCTGAAAGTGCCATGATATCCCATCTGTGAATATTAATTTTTCTGGCTTGGTATTTGGTGGCATTAAGATCCAGAGCTGATTTAGTTTTAGTTTTTTTTTTTTTTTTTTGATATTTGCTTGCAAGGCTCCAGTGCCAGCTTCTCTGTCCCGGGTTCCTGTCCAAGCATGGACAGATTTCAAGGTTCTGCTCTTACCATATAAAATATTAACTGGTTCTACACCTTCCCATCTTGTTAAGCCTATTGAGCCCAAATTATGTGTGTTGTTATATGTTGTTTTTTTTTATTTTATTTTATTTATGTGTGAATTTTATAATGAAAACTTCTTTCTTTATTGGGGCAATGACACACTGCTGTACTGCTGTTTGTCAGTTGTATAGACAAAAGATAAGACACAATGGCTTATTAGAAACTTTAGCATTTGATAATCAATCTTTTCATAATTACTTAATGACCAACTTTAATCATGAACATTTAGTTTCATTCCATTGCACATTGTTAATTCAGCACCATTATTAGCTTCAGAGTGGACCATTAAAATAACGAGTACACTCATCTCCAGTTTCAGCAACTTTCAAACAAAAGCCCATCACTCATCTCACACTGAAACGACAGTGTGATCTTTATGGGCAATCCTGCTCTGGAAAGTTTAGATCAAACCATGTGATCGTTTAAAACTAATTCAAATATAATACACAACATATGTGACAGTCCCAAAAACATATTTATAGTGCACATTGTTGAGCAGAAGGACTATTCTTTGTTTTTAGCAGGATACTGAACACTGAGCCCTGGAGGAGCCAGAGCTGAGAATACAAATTACCCATCAGCCCTTGAGCACATTCAGTGGTCAGTAATTGAATGAGTGAATCCCATTGTCCAATTACCCACATTATCTGTGGATACTCTCCTCATTAAAGGCACAGGAGGAAGGAGGATAATTAAAAAGATTTGCAGCATGGGCATTTAATGATCATGCTGCTTTTTCCTGATATACTGTCCAGGACCACTACGATCTTGGGGGATTGAAGGTGGAGGAGCAGGACCCGCCTGCAGTTAGTCGGCTGTTTATTTATTTATTAATTTGTTTATTTAATAAATATTTCTGCTTTGTGCACATAACTCTTTCATATTTACATCAGTGCTTCTCAAAAATATGACTCAAAATGAAACTGAAAGGCTCATTAAAAGTATACTAACAAGTCTTTCATTGGATTCAGGTGTGTTGGAGCAGGGAGACAACTAAGAGTGTCAGGAATGTGGCTCTCGAGGACCGAACTTGGCCACCCCTGTACTAGGGACTGCAGTCTTGCCCCGAGTGCAGTAGTTGAAGTATCTCGGGGTCTTGTTCACAAGTGAGGGGACAATGGAGCGTGAGACTGGCCAGAGAATCGCCGCAGCAGGGGCGGTATGCAGTCACTCTGCAGTACTGTTGTGACTAAAAGGGAGCTGAGACAAAAAGCGAAGCTCTTGATCAACTGGTCAAGCTTTGTCCCTACTCTCACCTATCAATCAATCAATTCAATCAATTTTTTTATATAGCGCCAAATCACAACAAACAGTTGCCCCAAGGCGCTTTATATTGTAAGGCAAGGCCATACAATAATTATGTAAAACCCCAACGGTCAAAACGACCCCCTGTGAGCAAGCACTTGGCTACAGTGGGAAGGAAAAACTCCCTTTTAACAGGAAGAAACCTCCAGCAGAACCAGGCTCAGGGAGGGGCAGTCTTCTGCTGGGACTGGTTGGGGCTGAGGGAGAGAACCAGGAAAAAGACATGCTGTGGAGGGGAGCAGAGATCGATCACTAATGATTAAATGCAGAGTGGTGCATACAAAGCAAAAAGAGAAAGAAACAGTGCATCATGGGAACCCCCCAGCAGTCTACATCTATAGCAGCATAACTAAGGGATGGTTCAGGGTCACCTGATCCAGCCCTAACTATAAGCTTTAGCAAAAAGGAAAGTTTTAATCCTAATCTTAAAAGTAGAGAGGGTGTCTGTCTCCCTGATCTGAATTGGGAGCTGGTTCCACAGGAGAGGAGCCTGAAAGCTGAAGGCTCTGCCTCCCATTCTACTCTTACAAACCCTAGGAACTACAAGTAAGCCTGCAGTCTGAGAGCGAAGCGCTCTATTGGGGTGATATGGTACTACGAGGTCCCTAAGATAAGATGGGACCTGATTATTCAAAACCTTATAAGTAAGAAGAAGAATTTTAAATTCTATTCTAGAATTAACAGGAAGCCAATGAAGAGAGGTCAATATGGGTGAGATATGCTCTCTCCTTCTAGTCCCCGTCAGTACTCTAGCTGCAGCATTTTGAATTAACTGAAGGCTTTTTAGGGAACTTTTAGGACAACCTGATAATAATGAATTACAATAGTCCAGCCTAGAGGAAATAAATGCATGAATTAGTTTTTCAGCATCACTCTGAGACAAGACCTTTCTGATTTTAGAGATATTGCGTAAATGCAAAAAAGCAGTCCTATATATTTGTTTAATATGCGCTTTGAATGACATATCCTGATCAAAAATGACTCCAAGATTTCTCACAGTATTACTAGAGGTCAGGGTAATGCCATCCACAGTAAGGATCTGGTTAGACACCATGTTTCTAAGATTTGTGGGGCCAAGTACAATAACTTCAGTTTTATCTGAGTTTAAAAGCAGGAAATTAGAGGTCATCCATGTCTTTATGTCTGTAAGACAATCCTGCAGTTTAGCTAATTGGTGTGTGTCCTCTGGCTTCATGGATAGATAAAGCTGGGTATCATCTGTGTAACAGTGAAAATTTAAGCAATACCGTCTAATAATACTGCCTAAGGGAAGCATGTATAAAGTGAATAAAATTGGTCCTAGCACAGAACCTTGTGGAACTCCATAATTAACTTTAGTCTGTGAAGAAGATTCCCCATTTACATGAACAAATTGTAATCTATTAGACAAATATGATTCAAACCACCGCAGCGCAGTGCCTTTAATACCTATGGCATGCTCTAATCTCTGTAATAAAATTTTATGGTCAACAGTATCAAAAGCAGCACTGAGGTCTAACAGAACAAGCACAGAGATGAGTCCACTGTCCGAGGCCATAAGAAGATCATTTGTAACCTTCACTAATGCTGTTTCTGTACTATGATGAATTCTAAAACCTGACTGAAACTCTTCAAATAGACCATTCCTCTGAGTCATGACTGAAAGAACTAGATCGTGGGCATAAGTGGCCAAAATGGGCTTCCTTAGGAGGGTGGCTGGTGTCTCCCTTAGAGATAGGGTTAGAAGTTCATTCGTGGGGAGCTTGGAGTAGAGTCGCTGCTCCTTCGCGTTGAAAGGAGCCAGCTGAGGTGGTTCGGGCATCTGATAAGGATGGCCCCTGGGCGCCTATCTAGGGAGGTGTTCCAGGCACGCCCATCTGGGAGGAGACCCCGGGGAAGACCCAGGACTAGGTGGAGAGATTATCTCCACCCTGGCCCGGGATACCCCAGTTGGAGGTGGTCAATGTGGCCCGGGAAAGGGAAGTCTGGGGTCCCGTGCTGGAACTGTTGCCCCGCGACCTGATCTCGGAAAAGCAGTTGAAGATGAGTGAGTGACTCAAAATTAATATAAATCACACAGCAAATGGTAAATAAATTGAATGCAGTTCTGTTGCACTCTTCCATCTGATGCAGATGCTCAAAGGTGTCATATTCACCCAGTCACACACTAATGTCAACACGTTGCCATGCAAGTCACTCAACTGCACACTAAGAGCAAGTTGGAAAACATGCTGATAAGAAACTGAACCAAGGATCGTCTAGTCACAAGCCCACCTCCACAATCACCAGGCCAACACCTTCACAAATTCTGCTTTTGTTGCAGTTTAAAGAGAAGACAAGTTTGATCAAAATCACACTCTTGTCCTTCTCAGCATCCAGTAAGAGTTGCCAGATATCAAATGTGGCTGTTGACAATTTCTAGTGCCATTGCATTTGGGCCAAACTCCACTTTGTGCTTTAAATGAGACATAATATGATCACAAAAAAGTCAAAGGATGCAAAGGGGTTCCCTTTAGTCACATATGGGTGTGTTCTGGGTGTAACATGAAATCAGAGATGGTTCCATTACTTTAACTCAATTTAAAAATATAAAATAAAATTACATAAACTATCAACAGCAAAATGACCAAAAAAAGGCTTCGGGGCCATCCAGTTAGCACTGATGCTCCTGTAAATGTTTTCAAATTTGGAGTAAAATGTTTTGAATTGTACAAACAAGACAGACACACTGGACTATTCTCAATGTCACTGACTTACCAACCCACTGAACAGAAGATGTGACACACAAAATGTTGACATAAGCCTTGTAAATGTCATATTTACAAGGTTTCAAATGGACCTTTTTTTGCACTATAACTGCACAAAATATATAAACAGAACAGGGTGCTTTAAAAAGTCACAGTGTGTAAGCACACAAGTACACACTCTAAATCACTATTTAGCAGTTCACTGTCAGCGCACCTGTCATAGCAAAACTATCATCGGGTAGAAAGCCTTTGCGTTGTTATGCTTCATGACTGACCCCTTCATCCTTCTCACCGAGGCACAGCTTTAATTAGAGCGGGTTCAGTGAGTGCCCAAGTTCAGTTTGGTGGAGATCTTTCGCTGTAGGATGCTGCTTAATTTAACATGATTTTTTACATCTCATTTGCAAAGAGTGCAACACACGGTCAAGTGCACTCTTGTGTGTTGTATCTGGACGGGTCGAGCATCACTATAAACAGACTACAAGAGTTGTTCAAGCAATGCTATGGTCGGGTTTGTTACCTGTCTATGAAATGCCGTGACTTGATTTCACAGCTCCTTGATGATGATGCTTTTTGAAGACAACTATTGCTGGACTTTAAATGTTTATGGAACCATATAACTGCTATAAATGTGATACAAAATGTTCCCAGGAAGCAACAATATCTGTGTCACAGACAGAGAGAAAGATCATACAGAAGCAACATTCAATTATGTGGTATTTTGGAAGAAATATTGTCAGAAATGGTTCTGGAGCACATCTGCCAACAAACTCTAACAAACAAAGTTAAGTTGCAATAGCGTAAAATTAGAACAGGTCATATAAAGAATGTGAGCATTGACCCCAGTCAGACAACCACTCCATCCCCACCTCCTGAAAACAGCCATCTATTTTTTAATTTCACCTTTATTTAAACAGGTTAGTCCCATTGAGATCAAGAGCACTTTTGCAAGGGAGCCATGGACAATTATGATGTTCATTCGGCTGGTCCCGTTTTCGTTTGGGGTCGCCACAGTGGATACAGCCAGATCCGCATTTGTATCTGGCACAAGATTTATGCTGGATGCCCTTCCAGACGCAACTCCAGTTTTGCCTAGAGAAACACACACAGCCGCTGGTGTTCGAAAGACGTCTCCCATCCAAGTACTAACCAGGTCCGGCACTGCTTAGCTTCTGAGATCTGACGGGATCAGGCTCACACAAAGCAGACTGGCTGTGGAGACCTGGACAATTATAAAGGTTCCAGTTCACCTAACCTGCATGTCTTTAAATGTGGGAGGAAACCGGAGCACCTGGAAGAAACCCACGCAAACTCCACACAGAAAGGCCACAAGTGGGAATCGATCCCATGACCTTCATGCTTTGAGGCAACCGTGCTAATCACTAAGCCACCATACTGCCACTGTCTGCTGCACTCGGGTGATACATGGGTGTCATCTTGGCCTTTTACACTTGTTGGAGTCCTCAGCACTGAGTCTCAAGTACTGTGCCATGCATAGAAAAATGTGCCACATGGCCATACTGTATAGTGGGTCAGCCAAAATGTGAGCTATTAACCCTCATGGCATGTTTTTGTTAATAGCTGGTAACCATGCCAAATCAACTCACCAAGAATTAAAGAAAAGTGTGAGGGTGGATACCATCTGTAAATTTGACTTTGAAGGTCATTGTCTAGGTCATAAAGTTTGTTACCGGGTTAAATCAGTATAATCAGCTTTATGGATACCATATCAATGAATACTACCAAACCAATGTGAAAGAATACTTTATTTGCACTAAAGCTAAAGTGGTGATCAAGTATATGTATCACTGATGGGTGCATGGTAGAACACTGGAATCACTGCCCCGCTGAATTACAACAGTCCACATCATCACATCCGCAAGCTGGAGTGCAGTTTAAATTTCTTTTGAAACACGTGCACCTTGCTGTGCTGCACTTCTTAGTACATCCGCATGTCACCAGCTCCATGCAAACATCTGGAACTGCAGGTAGCCTTGTCCAGACAATTTGCAATGCAGAAGGTGTGATTTCCCAGACACTGGTGTCACTTGGTGATAATAGGTCCATCTGCTCAATGTCTGCTCAGAGCCAGATCTTTGCTTGGTAATTAGCGCGTGCAGCATGAAGTTGAAGAGCATCTCTGGATGGTGTTAGCATCTCCAAGCCTTTCTTAGCTTGCCAAATAGATGAGCACAGGCAGAGTCAACATTTGACAGCAAAGGATTACCATAGAGCTTGCAAACAAACTTCTCAATATCTGCAAGTGGGCCATCTTGTCCAGTCCCTGAGACAAGGAGTGGTTCTTTGTGGAAGATCTTCCAGCATGATTTTTTGCCATGACCAGAGAAAGAAGAAGCTGAGTTGCATCCTGTTAGTGCAAGAAAAGGTATCAGGTTGTCTCTCAGACTGACAATCTGTTTGATATTTCAGACATCTGTGTTCCTGCAGAAGATCACTGTTCTCTGGGATCCCTGTCTGACAGCTTCTAGGGCATGCAGTATGAATCTGGTGTCAGCCTCTTCATGGTTTCTATTTATTGACAGCTCATTCCTCTTGGTTGAGCTTCTGCAGTGCCAAATCCCTCTCCTGTGACCAGTTTCCAATGGTCTGTTAGCTGTCTGCCTTTGGTTATCATAACTTCAGAGAGAAACCTGGCCAGATCTGCCTTGTTGTCATCCAGGGCAATAAAATTACCCCAGCTCCGAGGAAGGGGAACATGAGGGCCTTCAATCACCTTTTGAATAGCCTTCTTCTTGCCAACCCATTTGGATTGTGCAACTCTCTTTATTGATGCAGTTCCAATGTATCTATCAAAGACAACATCGACTCTGTTGGTGTTTTCTCTGAAGTGTTGTGTGACAGACTGCATGAAGACAGTGGCATACTCTCCAAATATCTGGCAGCCTGGTAGCCTACCTATGGCTTGGATAAGTGCATGACCATCAACAAAGACACAGGTTCTTAAGTCAATTCCTGGAAGGTCTGGGGGGATGACAAGACCATCAAAGAGGATGTTCAAAAGATCAGCCTTTTGTGTGGAGTTTATCTCACCATCTAAATTTTCTTCTCTGCTCAGCAACATTCTTTGTTTCTGATTTTGCCATCTGCAGTTGCTTTACGGAGATCCTGCGTTGGTCTATGGATTTGGCAGAAGAAGCATGATGTGTATTCTGTGTCTCTCACTTTATGTTTGATCACAGCTACTGGCTCCATATTGGCCTACTCTCAGCGTCACATTCCAACTTTCTTCTGTAGAGCATCTAAGCTGTGCATGTTGCCCTGATCAACTTTGAGATGACATCAGCATTACAGCTCTATTAATAGAAACTTAGGCTGATGACACTGACTGAACTTCAGTTGCCTACGCCTGTAGACTGATGACCGCAATGCTTCCTCACTACCCACATTCAGTACATGAAATTGATCATAACAGCACTGCAGTCTCACACACACTCACTTACACTCACCATCAACCATTTAGTCCAATTAAGGGTTGCGAGGGCTGGAGCCAATCCCAGCAGTCATAGAGCACGAGGCGGGGTACACCCAGGACAGGATGCTAGTCTGTCACAGGGCTACAAACAGACAAACAAACACATTCCCCTTAACACGCATGTCTTTGGATGTGGAGGAGACTGGTGCACCTGGAGGAAACCCACACAAACACGGGGAGAACATGCAAACTCTGAAAATATTAAATATTTGTGGAAACTAGACCCTTTTTGGTCAGTTTACAGTCCAGTGGTATGGTACTTTGTACTCACCTGCTGCTCAATATTTAATATAATAAATCTAATATGTGATAATGCTCTCAAGTTGCTGAATTTCCAATGCAAACATGTCAATAATACGGCTACAAGCATATTCAATTCAATTTTATTTATATAGCGCCAAATCACAACAAACAGTTGCCCCAAGGCGCTTTATATTGTAAGGCAAGGCCATACAATAATTACGTAAAAACCCCAAATGTCAAAACGACCCCCTGTGAGCAAGCACTTGGCGACAGTGGGAAGGAAAAACTCCCTTTTAACAGGAAGAAACCTCCAGCAGAACCAGGCTCAGGGAGGGGCAGTCTTCTGCTGGGACTGGTTGGGGCTGAGGGAGAGAACCAGGAAAAAGACATGCTGTGGAGGGGAGCAGAGATCAATCACTAATGATTAAATGCAGAGTGGTGCATACAGAGCAAAAAGAGAAAGAAACACTCAGTGCATTATGGGAACCCCCCAGCAGTCTAAGTCTATAGCAGCATAACTAAGGGATGGTTCAGGGTCACCTGATCCAGCCCTAACTATAAGCTTTAGCAAAAAGGAAAGTTTTAAGCCTGTGACCATGGGAACTGTATGACCTTGATGACCTTGAAAATCACCTAGAAGGTCAGATGTTAGGATGGTATCCACCCACATCAGTTTTAGCATGCCTTAAAGGAGATATCAGCCATAGATACCTGCTATTAACAAAAAAAAGCCATCAAATATTTTTCTAGATGTTTTTCGCTACATTGGCTGGCCCACTATCATGTTTATTAATGCTGTCACGGCCTGGCACAACAGTTCCATGTCATATCTCCTACAGAGTTAGAAGGTGATCATATATTACAGCAGTGAGATCTGTTCAGCTCAGAGCCTGACGCGTTATTGCGTTGAGACCACAGAGAGGCACAGCTGCCTATATAGAGATATGATGGAGACAATAGTTCACATGATTTACATCAGTCATGGAAAGGAACAGACAAATATCAGTACTGTAAGGTCTATTGTGGATATAACAGCCTGTTCAGATTTGCGGTGGTGTGCACGCTGTAGCACACGATGCTTTCAGTTTGATAGCCACTGCTCACATTCACTATACATGATGAAGCGTGCCACATACATATCAACAGTTCCTTGGAGGTTGGACATTGGAGGTGAACATTATTATACGTGGCACGTGCAGGTCATACTAGCAGGTTTTGCTGTGCCAGATCCATCTCGAGGTTTCCTCATACATGCTCAAATAATTTTGGATCCTGTTTTTCTGCCATCAGAATATGTAAATTGCAGTTAGATGGTGCTCAGACTGCACATGGACCGGAGGGTTTTAAATATGTGCATCACATTTGGGGCCGCCGGCCGATTTTGACCAACTGTGTGGACTCTCGCAGATGGCTGTCAGAACATTTTCTAACTGCAACTGCACACGGGGTATTAGTGTCAAGGTTGTGGGCACTGAACCAGAAGGATTAGGATGGGAAGGATGGGACTCTGTTGACCTCAACTGAGGGTGTAATCCACCGCTGGAAGGAACACTTTGAGGAACTCCTGCATCAGACTGGAGCACCCTCTATAGTAGAGGCAAAGCTGGAAGAGGACTGAGGGTTATCATCAAGTTTCCTGGTGTAAGTCACTGAGGTAGTCTAACAACTTCGCAGTGGCAAGGCCCTGGGGGTTGATGAGATCCATCCAGAAATTCTGAAGGCTCTGGGTGTGAAGGGACTGTCTTGGATGAGACGTCTCTTCAACATTGTGCTGAGGTCTGGGGCAGGGGACCAGAGAGTGTGTTCCAATTACAGGGGCATCACATTGTTCAGCCTCCCTGGTAAAGTCTACTCCAGGGTGCTGGAAAGGAGGGTTCAGCTGCTAGTTGATCCTCTGATTGAAGAGGAACAATGGGGGTTCCGTCCTGCTCGTGGAACAACCGACTAGCTCTTCACTCTCACAAGGATCCTGGAGGGAGCCTGGGAGTATGCCCACAGTCTACATGTGTTTTGTGGACTTGGAGAAGGTGTATGATCGGGTACCCCGGGAGCTACTGTGGGAGGTGCTGCAGGAGTATGGAGTGAGGGGGTCCCTTCCCAGGGCCATCCAATCACTGTACTGACAAAGTGAAAGCTGTGTTAGGGTGCTCTGCAGTAAGTCAGCCTTATTTCCAGTGGGCACTGGCCTCCACGAGGGCTGCACCTTGTCACTAATCTTGTTTGTGATATTCATGGATAGGATATCGAGGTGTAGTTGGGGGAGGAGGGCTTCCAGTTTGGTAGGCTCGGGGTCTCATCACTGATTTTTGCAGATGATGTGGTCCTGTTGGCTCCTGTGACCTCCAACACTCACTGGATCAGTTTGCAGCCGAGTGTGAAGTGGCTGGGATGAGGACCAGCACCTCTAAATCTGAGGCCGTGGTTCTCAGCAGGAAACCGATTGTGTGTGGGCCACCCGAAGAGGAGGTACTGCTGGCTCACCACCAGAGGGCGCCTTGCCTGTTGTCAGGTTTCAAGCACCAGAGGGCGCAGTTGCCGGAGGAGTCCACCAGGTGCTCGGAGCTGACAGCTGTCACACATCATCCATCATCACAACCATCCATAAAAACCTGGGAGAGACATCAGAACTCTGCCGAGTTATCTGCTTACCCTAAAGGTAAACATACTCAGCCGCTTTGTGCCGTTCACACATTTATTGCTACTGACCTTTGCAGTCGTAACCTCTGGTATACTTGCAGCTTGGAGCTGGGTTTGTGGAAGTTTGGAGGAGCTGGTGTTTCCACTCCTCACTTTCCTTATCTCAGAGTATTACTGTTGATACTGCACGTTTTCAGTGTTCCTGTTTTCTGGGAGTGGTGGATTTTTCCCTCAGGAAGGAACTGTGATTATTGCTGACTGTTTGCTGGATGTACACACACCCACCTTAATCTGTGTCTGTTCCTGCCAGCAGTACCGGATCTGACAGCTGGAAACAGTGGCCACCTGGGGACTCAGGACTTGGCGCCTCCGGCGTATTTCAGGTCTCCGTTGGCGGTGGAACATTGTGGGTCCCGGCTCTTCTCTGGTTAGGCGTCTCCTACCCTCGGGCCTGCCCATGCGTTACTGAGTTTTGTGATTGACAGATTAAAAGCATATTTGGTTGTTTGTGCACATTTGCAGAATAAATTGTTATTTATTCAGACTTCCTGTTGGCCGTTCATTCACGCCCCCTGGCGTGGGTCCGTGTACTTCACTTTACCAACAGTAGGGGCCAGACAGAGGGACTGAGCTGGAAAGGATGTGCAGCAGGTTAGAGTGATGAAGGATGTTGACAAGCGCAGTGTATTGAGAAGGTGGAGGGCATATTTTGAGAGCTGATGAATGAAGAAAATGTGAGAGAAAAAAGCTGAATGATGTGGAGAGAGCAAATCAGGAACTTCACGAGATTTGTAACATCCCATTTACAATGAGTCCATCACCAAATTGGAATACAAAACTGGCCTCTGCTCATATCACTCTCACTGACTCCCACTGGTTGCAGGGTGGTCACAATAGGGACTCCATGGTCGGAAAAAAGATCCCTCTTGGTTGCCATCACTCTCCATTGCTTCTTATCGATCTCCAACAGGTGTGTGAGTGTACTAAACTGTTTAAAATACTCACACAAGTTGTACAACCAGTTAACACCCTGCTTACAATGTGCGATCGAAAAATGGCCTTTGCATGCCGTCACTCTCATTGATTCTCACCAGGGTTGCAAGCTGGTCTGAACTGGGTCTCCATTGTTGGAAAAAAGATCCCTCTCGTTTACCATCACTCTCCATCAGTCTCCAACGGGTGTGCCAGTGTACTGAACTGTTTAAAACACTCACAAAGGTTGTGCGGCCAGTTAAGAGATACATAATCGCTATTGATAAACTCTCATATCTAAGCTCACTCTCAACTTAATGCTATGGGTCGTAATAGACTCTCATTTGACTCTGCATGGGCTTGCATCAATAATTGCGAATAGCGACGTATTTGTCACTCCCACAATTCAGCCACAATTCTCTCCTGTGTAAACACTCTCAAAGTTCAAACCTTAGTAGAAAAATAAGTCCAGTATTATAGAATGAAACCAAAGATCAAAACCTGTTTTCAGGCCCAAACATTTGTTTGAGAAATAAAAATAGAATGTTTTCCTATAAATAATTATGATGGCTTTTAGAACTAACAAATTTAATTTTAACGATCAACCTATGAGGTTGGACACATAAGAAATTATTAATAGTAACTGACCAGTATTCCTCTGATCGCGCCTTCATCGTGGCGCTGCTCCGCAGCGTGTTTTTCCACCTCGGGGCAGGTGTCTTTTTCCGAGTGATATGGGTAGTTGTTAGCGCTCTTTTTTTCTTCTGAGCGAGAAGATTCTTATAAGGGTGATTCTTTAACTACGGGCACTATTGGCCTTGTAAATGTAATTTCCACCACACCATTGCCTTACAATATAAAGCACCTTGGGGCAACTGTTTGTTGTGATTTGGCGCTATATACATGTGCTCTGATGCCACTGTTTATCTCCATAGAAACTACCCAAACAATCTTTCATACAAACTGTTTAAAGGGACATTACAGTGTTGTGGTGGAAATTACAGCAATAGTGTGGGACAACTACATTTTGTTTAAAAAAAATCACAACAGTTGTATGACATTGAATACCCCAATTATGTTTTGATTATTTTACTGATGTTTTATTCAGAGATATTTTAAAACATTAGAAAAAAACGTTTCTTTACCATTCATTTTTATCATTGAAGATCAAAAGTCTGGGTGTGGGACAAGCAATATTTGCATATAATAATGCTGAAGAAAGGTGAAAAAGTCATCATAGACTACTAGAACAAATTTCTTAATACACTTTCATTGTAAAGATAACTATAAAAGTGTGAAATTTCCCCTTTTTTCTGTTTTTCATACAATATGATCAAAGGACATAAGTGCCCGTAGTCTAAGAATCACCCATAAACAGACACACGCAGAACACAATGCGCATGCTTTTTCTTCGCTGCTGGAGCGCTCTGCATCAAAACAGCGAGTGTAGTCTCTGGACCTGTTGCCAGATTTTGGCTGCAACTAAGCACAGCAGACAGTTAAAAAAAAAAAGAAGCATGCAAAATTGCACTAAAAAAAATCTGCGAGACTGCGAAAGGTGAACCGCGATATAGCGAGGGACCACTGTAGTGACATATTTGTCACTCCCACAATTCAGCCACAATGCAGGCTCATTGTAAATGCAAATGACATATCAAAATGGAGACCAGCCAAGACATGAGAGCTGACAAATTTCCATGATCTTGTAGGCATTATATAGGTCTCAGTTCGGTGTAAATGGGGCATAAGGATGAAGTGAGGGCAGCTATGAAGAGGATGAAGATTGAAAAGGCATTTGGTCCAGACATTCCAGTGGAATGTCATCTGGATCGAATGGAAATGTCTAGGAGAGATGGCACTGGAGTTTCTCACCAGATTGTTTAATAAAATCTTGGAAAGTAAGAGAATGCCTGAGGAGTGGAGAGTAAGTGTGCTGGTTCAAATTTTTAAGAACAAGGGTGATGTGCAGAGCTGCAGTAAGGCATTAAGCTGATAGGCCACAGCATGAAGTTATGGGAAAAATATCAGAAGAAGAAAACAGGTGAAGATCTGTGAGCAACAATATGGTTTCTTGTTTGCAATGGTGATTTACACGTTGAAGGATGAGATCAGACAGGAGTCTCCAATTGACTATGATGTTTGCAGATGACATTGTGATCTGTAGTGAGAGTAGACAGCAGTCTAGCCTGCAGATGTGGAGATAAGCTCTAGAGAGAAGGGAAATGAAAGTCAGTATGAGCAAGACTGAGTGCATGTATGTGAATGAGAGGGAGCCCAGTGGAATTCTGCAGTTATAAGGAGTTAGGACTCTAGCATAGTTGCAAAATAAAAAGTAGATGAGATGGTGAAAGTAGATGAGATTAAATTTTTGGGGTCAACTTTACAAAGTAATGGAAAGTGTGGTAGAGAGGCGAAGAAAAGGGTGCAGGCAGGGTGAAGTGGATGAAGAAAGGTAGCAGGAGTGATTTCTGACCAAAGAATATCTGCAAGAGTGAAGTGGAAAGTTTACAAGACAGTGGTGAGACCAGCTATGTCGTACGTCTTAGAGACGGTGGCACTAACAAAATGACAGGAGGCAGAGATGGAGGTGGCAGAGCTGAAGATGTTGAGATTCTCTTTGGGAGTGATGAAGATGGACAGAAGACAAAGTCAGAGAGGCAAGATTGAGATGGTTTGGACATGTGCAGAGGAGGGACCCAAAGTATATAGGGAGAAGGATGCTGAGGGTGGAGCTAACAGGCAGGAGGAGAAGAGGAAGACCAAAGAGGAGATTTATGGCTGTGTTGAGGGAGAACATGCAAGTGGTTGTTGTGATAGAGGACACGGTGAGATGGAAATGATTGACATGCTGTGGGAGCAGCCAAAAGAAGAGGAAGAAAACATTGTCCAGATATTTCAAGCGTAAGGTTCTTTGAATCTTCTACATATTTTTCTATAGGAAAATTGATAATGCCACATATGTAAGTTTAGGTTTTTTTATTTTAATAAGGTTCTACACAAGATTTCTATAGAGTACTAAGGGATTTGTGTTGCAATTTCTGCAGAGTATTTTATAAAGAAAATGCTATAGAATAAGAATTCTGTGGAGTATTTTCAAAAGAATTCCTTTTGAAATTTCTGTATTTTAATTTGAAGAAAGTTTGACAGATAGTGGAGCAGATAAGTTTGATTTTTGGGCAGAATTGTTCACTTGGTGATACAAGCATGAGATTTGGCATAAATGTTCTGCATAAATCAGTATTTGAGAAAAAAGTGCGGGCTACTTGAAAATCCAATATGGCGGTCAGGTAGGGGTCAAAGAAGAATTACACAGGGGTCAAAATGTAAAAATACTCCAATCATATTGAAAGCTGTACCACATTATGTGTCTGATCACAAAGATTCCACAAAGGTATAGTTTGGACTGTCTATGACTGAATGTTATGGAGTTATGAGGTAAAAGGAGCAAGAATGGTGACAAAGGTCAGTTTCAGTTTGTACAGGGGTCAAAAGTTAAAGTTGCACCAATCTTTGTAAAATGTGATACAAGTTATTGGTTGAGTTAATAGGGTTTTAAAAAGCATACACCATGTGTCATGCTCATTTGTCATGTTACAGGGTAACATATGTCACATGCCATAGAATCCAATGTACGTCGACATTGTTTGACATGTACTTTGCAAACCAAGCATTCAGTACAGTCAAAACTATTCTCACGACCTGTCACGACCCAGAACCTGTCTCACGACGGTCTACACCAATCTCCGCTGTAACCTCTACTGGTGGTTGGCTCTCACTGCGGTATTGTATCTCTTCCTGTTCCGGAGCACAGCGGTGTTTTGCTGTATCTGTTAGCTGTTTAATCTGCGCAGTTAGATTGATCTAGTTAACTAGATAACAATTTGTTTCACAGTGTAATCTTCACGTGCCTTAACTAAAGCACTCCCTCTGCTGAATCACCTCTAAATTATTTACACATTATTCACTTTGCGTGTTTTTAGGAATCCGCTAGCTTAGCGCAGCTACTAGCTCTTAGCCATTTTAGCATGGCGACTTCTCCTGTCTCTCCCACACTTTTCTGCTCTGGGTGTGAAATGTTTAGTTATTCCTTGGCCTCCTTTAGCAGTAACGGTACTTGTAATAAGTGTAGCTTATTTGTAGCTTTGGAGGCCAGGCTGGGCGAATTGGAGACTCGGCTCCGCACCTTGGAAAATCCTACAGCTAGCCAGGCCCCTGTAGTTGGTGCGGACCAAGTTAGCTTAGCCGCCGTTAGTTCCTTCCCGGCAGATCCCGAGCAGCCGGGAAAGCAGGCCGACTGGGTGACTGTGAGGAGGAAGCGTAGTCCTAAACAGAAGCCCCGTGTACACCGCCAACCCGTTCACATCTCTAACCGTTTTTCCCCACTCGGCGACACACCCACCGAGGATCAAACTCTGGTTATTGGCGACTCTGTTTTGAGAAATGTGAAGTTAGCGACACCAGCAACCATAGTCAATTGTCTTCCAGGGGCCAGAGCAGGCGACACTGAAGGAAATTTGAAACTGCTGGCCAAGGCTAAGCGTAAATTTGGTAAGATTGTAATTCACGTCGGCAGTAATGACACCCGGTTACGCCAACTGGAGGTCACTAAAATTAATATTGAATCGGTGTGTAACTTTGCAAAAACAAAGTCGGACTCTGTAGTTTTCTCTGGGCCCCTCCCCAATCGGCAGTGACATGTTCTTGAATTGCTGGCTGTCTGAGTGGTGTTCAAAAAATGAGGTGGGCTTCATAGATAATTGGCAAAGCTTCTGGGGAAAAACTGGTCTTGTTAGGAGAGGCGGCATCCATCCCACTTTGGATGGAGCAGCTCTCATTTCTAGAAATCTGGCCAATTTTCTTAAAACCTCCAAACCGTGACTATCCAGGGTTGGGACCAGGAAGCAGAGTTGTAGTCTTACACACCTCTCTGCAGCTTCTCTCCCCCTGCCATCCCCTCATTACCCCATCCCCGTAGAGACGGTGCCTGCTCCCAGACTACCAATAACCAGCAAAAATCTATTTAAGCATAAAAATTCAAAAAGAAAAAATAATATAGCACCTTCAACTGCACCACAGACTAAAACAGTTAAATGTGGTCTATTAAACATTAGGTCTCTCTCTTCTAAGTCCCTGTTGGTAAATGATATAATAATTGATCAACATATTGATTTATTCTGCCTTACAGAAACCTGGTTACAGCAGGATGAATATGTTAGTTTAAATGAGTCAACACCCCCGAGTCACACTAACTGTCAGAATGCTCGTAGCACGAACGGGGCGGAGGATTAGCAGCAATCTTCCATTCCAGCTTATTAATTAATCAAAAACCCAGACAGAGCTTTAATTCATTTGAAAGCTTGACTCTTAGTCTTGTCCATCCAAATTGGAAGTCCCAAAAACCAGTTTTATTTGTTATTATCTATCGTCCACCTGGTCGTTACTGTGAGTTTCTCTGTGAATTTTCAGACCTTTTGTCTGACTTAGTGCTTAGCTCAGATAAGATAATTATAGTGGGCGATTTTAACATCCACACAGATGCTGAGAATGACAGCCTCAACACTGCATTTAATCTATTATTAGACTCTATTGGCTTTGCTCAAAAAGTAAATGAGTCCACCCACCACTTTAATCATATCTTAGATCTTGTTCTGACTTATGGTATGGAAATAGAAGACTTAACAGTATTCCCTGAAAACTCCCTTCTGTCTGATCATTTCTTAATAACATTTACATTTACTCTGATGGACTACCCAGCAGTGGGGAATAAGTTTCATTACACTAGAAGTCTTTCAGAAAGCGCTGTAACTAGGTTTAAGGATATGATTCCTTCTTTATGTTCTCTAATGCCATATACCAACACAGTGCAGAGTAGCTACCTAAACTCTGTAAGTGAGATAAAAACTCACAAACTCGCAGCTTAAAGCAGATAACCCGTAAGTTGGAGAGGAAATGGCATCTCACTAATTTAGAAGATCTTCACTTAGCCTGGAAAAAGAGTCTGTTGCTCTATAAAAAAGCCCTCCGTAAAGCTAGGACATCATTCTACTCATCACTAATTGAAGAAAATAAGAACAACCCCAGGTTTCTTTTCAGCACTGTAGCCAGGCTGACAAAGAGTCAGAGCTCTATTGAGCTGAGTATTCCATTAACTTTAACTAGTAATGACTTCATGACTTTCTTTGCTAACAAAATTTTAACTATTAGAGAAAAAATTACTCATAACCATCCCAAAGACGTATCGTTATCTTTGGCTGCTTTCAGTGATGCCGGTATTTGGTTAGACTCTTTCTCTCCGATTGTTTTGTCTGAGTTATTTTCATTAGTTACTTCATCCAAACCATCAACATGTTTATTAGACCCCATTCATACCAGGCTGCTCAAGGAAGCCCTACCATTATTTAATGCTTCGATCTTAAATATGATCAATCTATCTTTGTTAGTTGGCTATGTACCACAGGCTTTTAAGGTGGCAGTAATTAAACCATTACTTAAAAAGCCATCACTTGACCCAGCTATCTTAGCTAATTATAGGCCAATCTCCAACCTTCCTTTTCTCTCAAAAATTCTTGAAAGGGTAGTTGTAAAACAGCTAACTGATCATCTGCAGAGGAATGGTCTATTTGAAGAGTTTCAGTCAGGTTTTAGAATTCATCATAGTACAGAAACAGCATTAGTGAAGGTTACAAATGATCTTCTTATGGCCTCGGACAGTGGACTCATCTCTGTGCTTGTTCTGTTAGACCTCAGTGCTGCTTTTGATACTGTTGACCATAAAATTTTATTACAGAGATTAGAGCATGCCATAGGTATTAAAGGCACTGCGCTGCGGTGGTTTGAATCATATTTGTCTAATAGATTACAATTTGTTCATGTAAATGGGGAATCTTCTTCACAGACTAAAGTTAATTATGGAGTTCCACATGGTTCTGTGCTAGGACCAATTTTATTCACTTTATACATGCTTCCCTTAGGCAGTATTATTAGACGGTATTGCTTAAATTTTCATTGTTACGCAGATGATACCCAGCTTTATCTATCCATGAAGCCAGAGGACACACACCAATTAGCTAAACTGCAGGATTGTCTTACAGACATAAAGACATGGATGACCTCTAATTTCCTGCTTTTAAACTCAGATAAAACTGAAGTTATTGTACTTGGCCCCACAAATCTTAGAAACATGGTGTCTAACCAGATCCTTACTCTGGATGGCATTACCCTGACCTCTAGTAACACTGTGAGAAATCTTGGAGTCATTTTTGATCAGGATATGTCATTCAAAGCGCATATTAAACAAATATATAGGACTGCTTTTTTGCATTTACGCAATATCTCTAAAATCAGAAAGGTCTTGTCTCAGAGTGATGCTGAAAAACTAATTCATGCATTTATTTCCTCTAGGCTGGACTATTGTAATTCATTATTATCAGGTTGTCCTAAAAGTTCCCTAAAAAGCCTTCAGTTAATTCAAAATGCTGCAGCTAGAGTACTGACGGGGACTAGAAGGAGAGAGCATATCTCACCCATATTGGCCTCTCTTCATTGGCTTCCTGTTAATTCTAGAATAGAATTTAAAATTCTTCTTCTTACTTATAAGGTTTTGAATAATCAGGTCCCATCTTATCTTAGGGACCTCGTAGTACCATATCACCCCAATAGAGCGCTTCGCTCTCAGACTGCAGGCTTACTTGTAGTTCCTAGGGTTTGTAAGAGTAGAATGGGAGGCAGAGCCTTCAGCTTTCAGGCTCCTCTCCTGTGGAACCAGCTCCCAATTCAGATCAGGGAGACAGACACCCTCTCTACTTTTAAGATTAGGCTTAAAACTTTCCTTTTTGCTAAAGCTTATAGTTAGGGCTGGATCAGGTGACCCTGAACCATCCCTTAGTTATGCTGCTATAGACGTAGACTGCTGGGGGGTTCCCATGATGCACTGTTTCTTTCTCTTTTTGCTCTGTATGCACCACTCTGCATTTAATCATTAGTTATCGATCTCTGCTCCCCTCCACAGCATGTCTTTTTCCTGGTTCTCTCCCTCAGCCCCAACCAGTCCCAGCAGAAGACTGCCCCTCCCTGAGCCTGGTTCTGCTGGAGGTTTCTTCCTGTTAAAAGGGAGTTTTTCCTTCCCACTGTAGCCAAGTGCTTGCTCACAGGGGGTCGTTTTGACCGTTGGGGTTTTACATAATTATTGTATGGCCTTGCCTTACAATATAAAGCGTCTTGGGGCAACTGTTTGTTGTGATTTGGCGCTATATAAAAAATTGATTGATTGATAGTGGGCGATTTTAACATCCACACAGATGCTGAGAATGACAGCCTCAACACTGCATTTAATCTATTGTTAGACTCGATTGGCTTTGCTCAAAATGTAAATGAGTCCACCCACCACTTTAATCATACCTTAGATCTTGTTCTGACTTATGGTATGGAAATTGAAGACTTAACAGTATTCCCTGAAAACCCCCTTCTGTCTGATCATTTCTTAATTACATTTACATTTACTCTGATGGACTACCCAGCAGTGGGGAATAAGTTTCATTACAGTAGAAGTCTTTCAGAAAGCACTGTAACTAGGTTTAAGGATATGATTCCTTCTTTATGTTCTTCAATGCCATATACCAAACAGGGCAGAGTAGCTACCTAAACTCTGTGAGTGAGATAGATTATCTCGTCAATAGTTTTATATCCTCATTGAGGACAACTTTGGATGCTGTAGCTCCTCTGAAAAAGAGAGCCTTAAATCAGAAGTGCCTGACTCCGTGGTATAACTCACAAACTCGCAGCTTAAAGCAGATAACCCGTAAGTTGGAGAGGAAATGGCGTCTCACTAATTTAGAAGATCTTCACTTAGCCTGGAAAAAGAGTCTGTTGCTCTATAAAAAAGCCCTCCGTAAAGCTAGGACATCTTACTACTCATCACTAATTGAAGAAAATAAGAACAACCCCAGGTTTCTTTTCAGCACTGTAGCCAGGCTGACAAAGAGTCAGAGCTCTATTGAGCCGGGTATTCCTTTAACTTTAACTAGTAATGACTTCATGACTTTCTTTGCTAATAAAATTTTAACTATTAGAGAAAAAATTACTCATAACCATCCCAAAGACGTATCGTTATCTTTGGCTGCTTTCAGTGATGCCGGTATTTGGTTAGACTCTTTCTCTCTGATTGTTCTGTCTGAGTTATTTTCATTAGTTACTTCATCCAAACCATCAACATGTTTATTAGACCCCATTCATACCAGGCTGCTCAAGGAAGCCCTACCATTATTTAATGCTTCGATCTTAAATATGATCAATCTATCTTTGTTAGTTGGCTATGTACCACAGGCTTTTAAGGTGGCAGTAATTAAACCATTACTTAAAAAGCCATCACTTGACCCAGCTATCTTAGCTAATTATAGGCCAATCTCCAACCTTCCTTTTCTCTCAAAAATTCTTGAAAGGGTAGTTGTAAAACAGCTAACTGATCATCTGCAGAGGAATGGTCTATTTGAAGAGTTTCAGTCAGGTTTTAGAATTCATCATAGTACAGAAACAGCATTAGTGAAGGTTACAAATGATCTTCTTATGGCCTCGGACAGTGGACTCATCTCTGTGCTTGTTCTGTTAGACCTCAGTGCTGCTTTTGATACTGTTGACCATAAAATTTTATTACAGAGATTAGAGCATGCCATAGGTATTAAAGGCACTGCGCTGCGGTGGTTTGAATCATATTTGTCTAATAGATTACAATTTGTTCATGTAAATGGGGAATCTTCTTCACAGACTAAAGTTAATTATGGAGTTCCACAAGGTTCTGTGCTAGGACCAATTTTATTCACTTTATACATGCTTCCCTTAGGCAGTATTATTAGACGGTATTGCTTAAATTTTCATTGTTACGCAGATGATACCCAGCTTTATCTATCCATGAAGCCAGAGGACACACACCAATTAGCTAAACTGCAGGATTGTCTTACAGACATAAAGACATGGATGACCTCTAATTTCCTGCTTTTAAACTCAGATAAAACTGAAGTTATTGTACTTGGCCCCACAAATCTTAGAAACATGGTGTCTAACCAGATCCTTACTCTGGATGGCATTACCCTGACCTCTAGTAACACTGTGAGAAATCTTGGAGTCATTTTTGATCAGGATATGTCATTCAAAGCGCATATTAAACAAATATATAGGACTGCTTTTTTGCATTTACGCAATATCTCTAAAATCAGAAAGGTCTTGTCTCAGAGTGATGCTGAAAAACTAATTCATGCATTTATTTCCTCTAGGCTGGACTATTGTAATTCATTATTATCAGGTTGTCCTAAAAGTTCCCTAAAAAGCCTTCAGTTAATTCAAAATGCTGCAGCTAGAGTACTGACGGGGACTAGAAGGAGAGAGCATATCTCACCCATATTGGCCTCTCTTCATTGGCTTCCTGTTAATTCTAGAATAGAATTTAAAATTCTTCTTCTTACTTATAAGGTTTTGAATAATCAGGTCCCATCTTATCTTAGGGACCTCGTAGTACCATATCACCCCAATAGAGCGCTTCGCTCTCAGACTGCAGGCTTACTTGTAGTTCCTAGGGTTTGTAAGAGTAGAATGGGAGGCAGAGCCTTCAGCTTTCAGGCTCCTCTCCTGTGGAACCAGCTCCCAATTCAGATCAGGGAGACAGACACCCTCTCTACTTTTAAGATTAGGCTTAAAACTTTCCTTTTTGCTAAAGCTTATAGTTAGGGCTGGATCAGGTGACCCTGAACCATCCCTTAGTTATGCTGCTATAGACGTAGACTGCTGGGGGGTTCCCATGATGCACTGTTTCTTTCTCTTTTTGCTCTGTATGCACCACTCTGCATTTAATCATTAGTTATCGATCTCTGCTCCCCTCCACAGCATGTCTTTTTCCTGGTTCTCTCCCTCAGCCCCAACCAGTCCCAGCAGAAGACTGCCCCTCCCTGAGCCTGGTTCTGCTGGAGGTTTCTTCCTGTTAAAAGGGAGTTTTTCCTTCCCACTGTAGCCAAGTGCTTGCTCACAGGGGGTCGTTTTGACCGTTGGGGTTTTACATAATTATTGTATGGCCTTGCCTTACAATATAAAGCGTCTTGGGGCAACTGTTTGTTGTGATTTGGCGCTATATAAAAAATTGATTGATTGATAGTGGGCGATTTTAACATCCACACAGATGCTGAGAATGACAGCCTCAACACTGCATTTAATCTATTGTTAGACTCGATTGGCTTTGCTCAAAATGTAAATGAGTCCACCCACCACTTTAATCATACCTTAGATCTTGTTCTGACTTATGGTATGGAAATTGAAGACTTAACAGTATTCCCTGAAAACCCCCTTCTGTCTGATCATTTCTTAATTACATTTACATTTACTCTGATGGACTACCCAGCAGTGGGGAATAAGTTTCATTACAGTAGAAGTCTTTCAGAAAGCACTGTAACTAGGTTTAAGGATATGATTCCTTCTTTATGTTCTTCAATGCCATATACCAAACAGGGCAGAGTAGCTACCTAAACTCTGTGAGTGAGATAGATTATCTCGTCAATAGTTTTATATCCTCATTGAGGACAACTTTGGATGCTGTAGCTCCTCTGAAAAAGAGAGCCTTAAATCAGAAGTGCCTGACTCCGTGGTATAACTCACAAACTCGCAGCTTAAAGCAGATAACCCGTAAGTTGGAGAGGAAATGGCGTCTCACTAATTTAGAAGATCTTCACTTAGCCTGGAAAAAGAGTCTGTTGCTCTATAAAAAAGCCCTCCGTAAAGCTAGGACATCTTACTACTCATCACTAATTGAAGAAAATAAGAACAACCCCAGGTTTCTTTTCAGCACTGTAGCCAGGCTGACAAAGAGTCAGAGCTCTATTGAGCCGGGTATTCCTTTAACTTTAACTAGTAATGACTTCATGACTTTCTTTGCTAATAAAATTTTAACTATTAGAGAAAAAATTACTCATAACCATCCCAAAGACGTATCGTTATCTTTGGCTGCTTTCAGTGATGCCG